>NC_056726.1:282170235-282210235 GCF_019279795.1 Protopterus annectens | reverse complement strand
CTGTATAGCATCCTGTGGAGTGATAATGCTCTCAGAGTGTGGCATGTGTCTAACTTTCCTCACATTGCATTGAATATTCTTTGCAGACATATTTCTCTTTCATGAAAAATTGTTATACAAGCATATGCACCTGAGTTAATGACAGTGTTTCACATGAGATTTATTTCTTCCCTTTTCTGCAGTAATTCTCTTCATTTGATCTCATGCATGTCGGACAAATGGTACTATTGTGGTAGTCAGACTACTGTGTGCATGACTGATGCATGCACCATGCATGTGCACCACTCCTGCACTGTTATATTTGCATATAAGTCCCTGACTCCTGCATAGTGCATCACACCAGGGTGTTATACTTCCCCACATATTGCATCAAGACGTTCTGGCATGTTATACTGTGCGACATTTCAGATATGCATCATCATCACATGACTGTGTGGCTACTTAGCCCCCACTGACCAACTATAAAATGTCTCTTCACAGTTGCACACATCATGGTTATGTACTGCTAGTGGTTCAAATGCCCTGATATTATTTATATTATGCATGAGTTATACACTGTATTTTTTTGTATGTGTTGCCTGCACCTGTTGACATGATTTATCTTCATAATTTAATGTCACATTGCTGCATGACACATTCACATGTTTTGCACATTCCTAGCAAGTCTTCTTAAGGCCATGTTCGCCTATGCGTGTTGGAGATGTGTTTTTGTCACCATTATGATATGACATTTACTTTTTACACATGCATTTCCATATGTCCTTTCCCATGCTTGTTCAGGACTGTGTTTCACATATTTACAGACATGGCATCTGTGTCCATGGGTTTGCATGGTTGTACATGAGTTTATATAACAATTTTTTTGGAAATGTTCAGGAACAAGTGTTTATGACATGTTTGTTGGTATTGCACATTCATGTGTTGTGTGTTTCACTTGCACTCAAATGTTCCTTATATATTGTTAGTCCATCTGACATACAGTCACCATATAGTGCAGCATATATGCCAATGTCTAGTTATTTGTAATCATTACTTTGTTCATAGGTTCATAGTAGATTAATGGTCTAATGGGTTATGAGCCCTTATAAGCCTAATCAATACAACTGATTTTACCCAGTATATGGTCCCTAGAGGCAAGAGGATGGCATGGATTTGTGCCTGTACATTGAGTGTCTTACAGAATGACCCTTTCCATAAGGGACATATGCACTACCCAAGGTGTGAATTTGCTATACCCCATCTATTGATCCAAACTGTGTTTGAAGAGAGCCGGGGAAGGATTCTGCTTAATATGAATAGAAAGCCATTTATAAACAAACAGCAAGCTCTGAAATAAATATCTGTCTCTCCAGCATGTTTTGCCTGTGTTGCTGATTAAGTTTTCCCTAGATTGGGTGATCCTCATGCTGTTTGACTTGTGGATGTGTAGCAGCTTCATCAGGGCTGGATTTGTGAGTCCTTGCAGGTCAGGCAAAGGTCACCCCTTATCAGCTGATAGGAGACATAGTAAAGAGAAAGAGCTTGTCTAGCCGTATGGGGCATGTTGTTTACACCCTTTATTTTATTTGTGAAGAACCTCTGAGGTAACTCCATCTGATGTAAGTTCTTAGTCAAGTACATGCCAAATAGCACATTGTTCACACAATGTGTTAGTGCAAATATTGTCTCATTGATGAGTGGTATTCAGTTTCAGAATTTCACATTACATGTGCTCTTTATACCCTGTACATATACTTCATGCTGGCTATATTGCATAAGATGTTATGTACATGTCCAGCCACATTCCAGCATTCATATAATTTCTTGCACATATGTGTGATGTGAGACTGCACATGTAGGTGACAGTTGCATGACCAACTATACTGTAGCTGCAGGTTTCATTTCCCTAGGTAGGATAGTTGCTTGCACCACACATGGAGTGCAGTATCACAGGTGTACCTTTGTACATTTCCCATATGTATGTCACACACAAGGAACACATGACAGTTCATGTATAGTCATATATTTGTGGCATTAGAGGGGACACATCACAGTTCTGATGTCCAGTTGACATGCTGTCGTCATAGTAGCCCTACATCATCATATGCATATTACACAGATCCATAACAGAAACCACTCTGCATGCTGTACTGTTACAACTAACTGTAGTATATCAGGAATGGTAAACATTTACAAGTGCAGGAATTATCATCATCCACAGATGTCATGCTATTATCTATCATATGAGTAGCTTGTGTTTGCAGTTTTTTTGTTGATGCAGTAATGCCTTTTTGCTACAGGACCATTTTGTTAGTAAGAAGACAGACCACCAACATTTTTCCCTAAGTCTCAGTGTTACAATGTGGCTTAGTGAATAAATGTTTGCCTCTCACCTGTAGTGTTGGTAGTACTATCTTTCTTTTGTCCCTGTGATCTTACATATGCAGGGACCTGTCTTACTTGCAGCCTATATCATTTATGTAGAGCCTATATAATTTGTGACCCCTTTTTAAGCGCAACCTGGATAACTGGATGGAAAATAGAAAATACATCTCTGGGATTCCACCTGTGTCCCTGCTGGACAGAGGTATTGGGTGCTGATTTCTCTAGGCTATGCTTATAAGGGCTTCAGGGCCAATACCCTAGTAACTTCCTATGATCTTATGATCCTATGTACAAGAGCTGCTGATAGGTTCATAGACACTTACTGGGCTAATGATCATGAGGATCTCTAGGAACCTAGCCATACATTTTTAAACCTTTTATTTTAAGTATGAATAACCCAGAGTTGAGTAGAATATTTACATGTTGTCCCTATCCATGAGGGACAAAGGTGCTAAATCAGGGTGAACTGACAGTTACCCATCCATTCCTCCAGACTGCATTTGAATAGTGTAAGAGGAGTACATTATATTATGCGGAGAGGAAGACAATTCCAAAAATGTGGTATTCTCCGTGATCCATATCTATCCCTCTAACATATTATATTTATATTGGAAAAAGTTTGTCGCTTTAGAATAGGTGTTTTTGTCCCCAATGAACTTATGAATGTGCAGTATAGCTCATAGGATAGGGTCTGCTCAGGCTCTGAAAGCAAGGCACAGATTACCCTAAGTAGCCTGTATAATACCATGAAGAGTCACAAGGCTTTGAAATGGTTTTATGATTTAACGTCTTGAGTTTCTTAGTAAGAAAATGTTGTGGACATTCAACTTGTGAAATGACTGGACAGATACACAGTGATGGCGCATTCAAATAAATGATTAGCCTTTTGACTATGGAACACATTGGAGTCTTTTCAGGCTTGTTGGCTGTTGGTGAAGCACCCACCAAGAGGAGAAAACGCTGAGAGAAGAAAGGAGCCACTTTTGAGACTTTAAGTATTTTTCCTCTGTTTATTTGCTAAGTTTTACTGCATAGCCGCCTATTTTGAGCATTTTCTGACTTGTTAAATTTGATTTCTGCATTAGTAACTGTATTTAGAGCACAACCTAGAGCTGTTTACTGAATTTCCTGTTTGCACTTATTTTTAAAATTGTTTTTTTCTCAAAACTTGCATTTTATCTGTCTTTGGCCTAGCACTCTTGTGTGGGGTCATTTACTGCACTGTTATAACTTGCTGATACTTGTTAACCTCTGCTATCTCTGAAAAAACAAAAACAAAAAATATCTTGCTTTTTTCCCACTTTTCTGAGATTTAAAAAAGTTCAGTTACAGGCTTGCTGTTCTTGAACTGTTTGTAAGTTTCTGTGAGGCCATTTTTTGCTTGGGTTAAAGGAAAGTCTCTCTGTTGATCAGTGGCAGTGAAAAACATTGAGCAGCCTGCCTGCCCCTGTGGGAGTGGTTACTGACTTGAAACTGTAGTTTTATTGGCCATTCTGGGTCAATTCCAAAACCCCTTCATCTTCCTCTCTTAAAACCTGGTTGCCTCATGGTTTTGGTGTCTTTTCAGGCTTGTTGGCTGTTGATGAAGCACCCACCAAGAGGAGAAAATGCTGAGAGAAGAAAGGAGCCACTTTTGAGACGTATTTTTCCTCAGTTTATTTGCTAAGTTTCTGCATAGCCGCCTATTTTCAGCATTTTCTGGCTTGTTAAGTTTGATTACTGCATTAGTAACTGTATTTAGAGCACAACCTAGAGCTGTTTACTGAATTTCCTGTTTGCACTTATTTTTAAAATAATTTTTTCTCAAAACTTGCATTTTATCTGTCTTTGGCCTAACACTCTTGTGTGGGGTCATTTACTGCACTGTTATAACTTGTTGATACTTGTTAACCTCTGCTATCTCTGTAAAAACAAAAAAAAATAAATAATCTTGATTTTTTCCCACTTTTCTGAGATTTAAAAAAAGTTAAGTTACAGGCTTGCTGTTCTTGAACTGTTTGTAAGTTTCTGTGAGGCCAGTTTTTGCTTGGGCTAAAGGAAAGTCTCTCTGTTGATCAGTGGCAGTGAAAAACATTGAGCAGCCTGCCTGCCCCTGTGGGAGTGGTTACTGACTTGAAACTGTAGTTTTATTGGCCATTTTGGGTCAATTCCGAAACTCCTTCATCTTCCTCTCTTAAAACCTGGTTGCCTCGTGGTTTTGGCATCTTTTCAGGCTTGTTGGCTGTTGGTGAAGCACCCACCAAGAGGAGAAAACGCTGAGAGAAGAAAGGAGTCACTTTTGAGACTTTAAGTATTTTTCCTCTGTTTATTTGCTAAGTTTTTCTGCATAGCCACCTATTTTGAGCATTTTCTGGCTTGTTAAATTTGATTTCTGCATTAGTAACTGTATTTAGAGCACAACCTAGAGCTGTTTACTGAATTTCCTGTTTGCACTTATTTTTAAAATCGTTTTTTCTCAAAACTTGCATTTTATCTGTCTTTGGCCTAGCACTCTTGTGTGGGGTCATTTACTGCACTGTTATAACTTGTTGATACTTGCTAACCTCTGCTATCTCTGAAAAAACAAAAAAACAAAAAAATCTTGCTTTTTTCCACTTTTCTGAGATTTAAAAAAGTTCAGTTGCAGGCTTGCTGTTCTTGAACTCTTTGTAAGTTTCTGTGAGGCCATTTTTTGCTTGGGCTAAAGGAAAGTCTCTCTGTTGATCAGTGGCAGTGAAAAACATTGAGCAGCCTGCCTGCCCCTGTGGGAGTGGTTACTGACTTGAAACTGTAGTTTTATTGGCCATTTTGGGTCAATTCCAAAACTCCTTCATCTTCCTCTCTTAAAACCCTCTTTTGTGTGGTTTTGTGCATTTTTGAGCATAGCGCAACAGTGGGCAGCGCCGCCTAATTGGGTTTAAACTATTCCTGGCTCCACAAAGTCTGCTCTTCACTTTTTCCCTTAGAAGTGCTCTATCTCTCAATTTAAACACCATATTCTCATTCTAAGGCCCTTCACTGGTCCAATTAAGTAATCCTACAAGTTAGCACTATTAAACCATAAGCACTACTTACTCTTATACTCTCTACGATTACCCTGTCCTCTATTGGTCCATCTTAAATTCAGTTTCCCTATTACTCTAGCATATCCAAAGGTCAGTCAATGGTTTCCTCTCCAGTCCAGCTGGTGAATCTGGGAATTTTGAGGCAATGTTACAACTGTCTCATGTACACGGACAACCTTCTCCTCCTCCAAACAGGTTCAAATATATGTGAGAGATGCAACTATTTAGCCAAACTGGAGGCTGCGCTCTCTCATCTCAAAACTGGTGTAACCAGTCAGGAGGAGAAGGTAACCTCACACAACACAATTCCAGTATCACATAGTCCCACCACATCAGCGAACCAAACACATAAATACACAAAAACATACTCGGAGGCTCTAAATAAAAATCTACCTAAGCAACAGAGACCTCCAAAGCAGACATCCAAGCAAACACTACCTCAAAACAAAACACACACAACACATAACCCACAAAGTCAGTGTGCCAAGAAGCCACAGCCCTTAAGGCTGAATAACACACCTGATACTCTGGTTATAGGTGACTCTATTGTCAGACACACTGACGTCCCGCTCACCAGGCTGAATAAAGAGAAGGTCACAGTGAGCTGCCTGTCAGGTGCTAGGATCCGACACATAACGCAAGCACTCAGGTCACTCCAAAGCAAATACAAATATGACTCAGTCATTTTACATGCTGGTGTGAATGACCTGAGACATACCTCCCTGGACTACATGAAAAGAGACATAGAGGAGCTCTCTGATCATGTAGCCCAGGCTGGTATGACCCTGACCTTGAGCAGCATCTTACCCTCACCTAGAGAATGATGCCACAGTACAAAGACAAAATGATCGATTTTAACAATTGGCTAAAATGTTGGTGTCATTCAAAGGGAATCCAGTGTCTGTCAGCCTGGGATGACATGCTCGACAAGCCATGTTGCTTCGCTAGGGACGGCTTGCACCTGTCACCACTGGGCTTTCGGATATTGGCAAAGGCTCTTGCCACCCCCATAGTGCCTTTTTTAGGCAAGGCTCAAAAGTCAAACCCACCCCCATAGACAGCACAAGGAACAAGAAACTAAGGGTAATGCTGCTAAATGCCAGAAGTCTTAACCTCAAGATGCATGCACTCGAAGCTCTCCTCAGTATGGAGAACATCGATATCTGTGCAGTGACAGAAACCTGGTTCAAGGCTCCAGAGAGCACCCCAGCACTACCAGGCTATACCTCATATCATGCTTTTCGCCCCAAAACCCGGACCGAACCACAAAAGGAGGGGAGTTTCCATATTTATCAAGGATATCCACACCTCCAGGTTAGTGGCATTGCACGAAGTATCAGAGACCATCCATGTGCAACTAACAGTGGGCAAGACTGCTTTTCAGTTTATAGCATCCTACAGACCACCCTCTCAAAGTCAGGAATCCCATTCGGCTTTCCTGAAAACATTTGAGAACATGAAGATCTCTCCGAACACCATTATATTGGGCGACGTCAACTACCCAAACATTGACTGGAAGCACTACTCAAGCCCCAGCACCTTAGCCTAAAGATTCCTGGAAATTATAAACTCAAATGCTATGGAACAACTAGTCACCACTCCCACAAGAGGGGACAACATACTAGACCTGATCATTACCAACATGGGGACTCTATGCTCCACACCAGAAGTATATCCCTCATTGGTAAGATCAGACCATAAATTAATTTCACTGGGTGTCCACATCCCGACCCCACCCCCAGCCCAGAAAACCACAGTGAAAAACTTCTCAAAAGCGAACCTCTCACTTCTCAAAACCGAAGTGGAATCCTTCAAGGCCCCAGGGCCAGTGGAAACTACAGCCCAAACTGCAGAATCCTATATAAATGCATTCTACGGACATCTCCAGGAATGCATGGATCATGCTATCCCAAAAAAACCAAGACCCAATCATCCAAAGGCAGGCGTCCAGTCTGTTGGACCCCTGCCATAAATAAACTGTACAACAGAAGGAGGAAGCTACTACATGATAGAGCAAAATCCCTAATAGGGAAGGCATCTCTGATCAGTACTAGCAAAAAATTACGATCCCTCATAAAATCCTCCAAGGCCAGCTTCGAGAGAAAAATTGCACAGGACACCAAAGACAATCATAAGGCTTTTTTCAGTTATGTTAGAAACCTGGGATGCAACTTCCAGACATGTTCTGATTTGATTCTAAACGACAAAAAATACACTGAACCCACAGACACCGCCAATATCCTGGCAGACAGGTTCAGTGCAAACTTCTCCACCCCCTCCCACCCAAAAGAGCAAGTATCTATCCCGGCAGAGGGCTGCCTCCCAAACATCTCAGATGCTCAGGTGAAGGCTGCCCTCTCCAAAGCAAAAAACACTGCTTCCATGGGACCAGATGGCATCCCAGGTTGTGTCCTACATGAACTACAAGAGGAACTAATCCCTCAAATAAAACAGCTATACAATCTCAGCCTCACTACAGGATATGTGCCCACAGAATGGCGTTCAGCAACAGTGGTCCCACTCCACAAAAGTGGAGCCTCTAAGGACCCTGGAAACTATCGCCCCATAAGCCTGACTAGCTTAGTCTGCAAGGCTATGGAGAGGATCATCATTGAGCTCATAAACAAAGACATTGGGGACCTACAGACAATAGATCCTACCCAGTTCGGCTTTGTCAAGGGCAGATCCTGCCTTTTGAACCTGGTTGACTTCTTTGAAACAGTCACCAAAGCCATAGATGAAGGAAAGGTAGTCCACACAGCCTATCTGGACCTTGCAAAGGCATTTGACACAATACCCCACTCGGGCATCATAGATAAGCTATCCAGCTTAAATATAAACCCCTATGTCACAAGATGGGTCGCAAACTGGCTCAAAGACAGAACCCACAGAGTGAGAGTTGCTGGAGCCATGTCAGACTCGAAACCGGTCACAAGCGGCATCCCACAGGGTTCTGTCCTGGGACCACTCTTGTTCGGTATATACTTTTCTGAGGTACAGGCAAATGTGGGAGGACTATGGCTCACCACGTTCGCAGACGACTGCAAACTGGGCACCATAATCAACTCTCTAGCTGACACAAACATCCTTCAATAAGGTCTCACAGAGACAGATAACTGGTGCCAGCGCCATGGTTTAAAGCTAAATGCCAAAAAATGTATAGTCATACCCTTTGGCAAAAACAATGTGCCCACAAATTACCACATAGGCGGAAACCCATTAAGTACAGAGAAAGTTATTAGGAACCTGGGGACCCAAGTTGATAGCAATCTCTCCTTTGAAAACCACATTGCCAAAGTGGTTAGAAAGACCTACATAGCCCACCTCATCACGAAGGGTTTCACATGTAGATCAAGAGAGGTAATCGTGCCCCTTTATTCATCCCTCATCAGGCCCATCATAGAATACAATGCCCCTTTTGGGATGTACCTTACCCAACACCTGCAGCAATTAGAAAAACCCCAAAAGTATCTCACCAAGAGGATCAAGGGTCTCAAACAGATGCCATATGCTGCTCGGTTAAAAAAACTCCAGCTTTACTCAGTTGCATACCGCCTACTTCGAGGCGATCTATGCCTGACATACAAAGCTATGTCAAATCCAGAATTAATGGACATGCTCCACCTCAGTAAATCTAAATCCCTTAGAGCCACACGCTCGAGGGACTTGAACCTCAGCACAGAAATAAATAGAACTTGCTGGAGGGACAGGTTCATAACCCAGAGGCTCCCTTCCTCTGGAATAGAATTCCAGTTCATGTGAGGCAGAGCACCTCACTGAATCTCTTCAAGAAGAATCTCGATAAGTGGATGGGGGATCGTAGGTTTGTCCCAGGGATTACTCCCGTGTCACTATTAGACAGAGGCACAGTAAACTAAACCTTAAAAAGGGCACAGTATACTCAAATCAAGGGGTGGTGTAAGCCATACAGAATCCGGCTAGGCTTATAATTGCCCCAGGGCAGATAGCCTACTATGAACCTATGAACCTATGAACCTATGAATGATCATATCCCTGGACCTGAATGTCATATCATTAGTAATAAGCTGTGCAAAGAAATAGCAGTGTCTTACAATAGTGGATACATGGTGATCAAAGGATAGTCAGTTGTGTACATAGGTTTCTGGGTCCTAACTACTGGAACAAATTGTATGTTCTCAATATGATTCTTACAAGAAATGTTGTACTCACTAAAGAATACTATTATACATTCCATAGTATTCAGCTTTAGTCTATGGCTTTGACACCAGCTATTGTTTTTGGGAAAGGCCTCTTGGTGGATCTTGGTGTCCTGAGGGGAGTTTATGATGGCACCAAGTTGACAGTTATCTAAAAACTTGGTTAGCCATCAACCATTAATAGTAGATTTGACATCTGACAAGTTAATGCCAATGAAGATTAACCCAAGTACTGAGCCCTGGGGTGCACTAATAGTGACAGGTCTTTTGGAGGCAGTAGAGCTGCCCATGCTAATTTCCATGCCTCTAGTCATGATCCAGTTTGCTGTCCAATGAGTTGTGTAGGTATTAACTTTTAGCTGGGATAGTTTATCAATGACATCTGAATGTGGAATGGTGTTGAATACCTTTGTGAGGTCTAGATATGCAATGTGCATTGATATGCCTTCATCCATTGCTTTTATAACTTTTCCAAATAATTCATCCAGGTTATGTAGGCACAATCTACCCTTAACACATCTGAAATGGCTTAGGTCAAGAGTTTGTTGGTTAACTATGACCGTTTTAATTAATTCCAAACTGATCCTTTCCATAGCTTTTCAGATAAGGCTGGTCAGACTTATGGGTCTATAATTTCCCAGGTCTAGTGATGCCCTGGCTTTGTGCAGGGGGGATAGCAGTTACTTTCCTTCATTCATCTGATACACAGCCTCTTTGGAAGCTGACATTAAATATCCTGCGTAGGGGTGTGACAGGTCCTGTTTCAAGCTGCCCAGTAAGCAGTCTGGTATGTTGTCCAGCTACATAGTAACAGTGTTCTTAGCCTTGGATAGTGCAATGAAGACTTGTCCATACAATATTTTAGGAGGTGTAGATGCAAGTATGAGATATGAGAATGTAAGGGGAGAGAGACAGATGACGTTAGAACTACAATCATCTGCTAGTAGATTGGTTATGACCTCTGGGTCCAAGTATGTGATATCATTTACTCTTAGATCTCCACAACATTGTTTTTAATGTGCATTGTTTCCAATCAGTCTAACATAGTTAGCAAAGACTTTGTGATCATCCTTCACCTGGGTGGAAATTTTTCATTTCATATATGTCTTTGTTGATTTGATCAAGGTCCAGACTTCACTGTTAAGTTTCGCAAGGGCTTTTGTGCATCTTGAGACTTAACATTTATTTTTACATTCAATGAGTTTTTTCCCTTTTATTATCAAAACTGTTTATATTTCATCATATGAGTTTATTTTTGAATTGGTCATTGTGTTTACTTTGGAGGGCCAATTATGCACCTCTTTACATATGCATTAAATTTGGAAGTAAAGGGAGGATGCTTCTGGCTTCATTCTTAAGGTGAAAGTGACTGATTTGTGGTCCAGTTTGACCAAATATGGGATTTACAACTAGTAGAGAGCAGAGCTGTCCCATATTGGTGAGGACCAATTCCAGGAATTTATCACCTGTGGTTGGGGTATAGATTAACTGGCCCAGCCAGTTTCTATTGATGAAATCCAAAAATCCCTGGTCAGACATGTTAGAGGATGTATATCTCTCCCAGTTGATAGAGGGACAGTTGAAGTTCCCCAGAATAATAATGTCTAGCTTAATGCAAAGGGACTCCATACTAGTTATACAGCAGTTACAGGATGAGCAGGGAATTGACTGGGTCCTGGAATGATTCATGATGTGATAAAGGTCTTGTTGATGGTAAAATGGATAGTTTTCCAGCCATAAGGAGATAAGGAGTCTCCCTCTCCTAAGGAAAAACAGTTAATCACAGGAAAGACTGATACATGTGAGCAACATAGCTGCTGGCTGAGAAACCTAAAAAAATCAGGAAAAAGAACCATGCACTGTAGGGAAACTCATTTGAGATTTGACAAAGCTTGTCTAAGGGCAAAGGTGCTCATCTATTTGTTTTTCAATAAAGAAGTTTTGATTTCTAAACAAGTTATAATTGCTTGATTACACTGATTACACTGAGTTTGGCTACAGTGCATGGTTCTTTTTTACTTATTTTTTAGGATTCTCAGCCAGCAGCTTTGTTACTCACAAGTACCAGTTTTTCTACATGCACACACACACACACACACACACACACACACACACACACACACACACACATATGCACACGTGCGCACACAAGTACACACACACACACACACACACACACACACACACACACACGCACACACACACACACACACACACGCGCGCGCGAGCACACACACACATGTATATATGTTTTGTTTGTTTTTGGTTTTGTTTTTTTTTTGAATCACCTTTTGATGATACCAGAAGCTAATCCAATTGTTGACGTCAATAATTCAATAATCTTTTGTTAGTAATGTGGCATCATTCTTAGTGGTGGTAAAATGCCGCTCAATGTTATATTTATTCCTGCCTCACACACATATTTCAAGAGCTTTGTCATATCTGTCTTCATATAGTCATGGAAGGTACATCTCAAAAAATTTTGGATGACCTAGTGGTGCAGCGGTAGCATTGCTGCCTAACAGCAAGAGGTTCTCTGGTCTGATTCTTGGCTGGAGTGCCTTCTGTGTGGAGTCTGCATGTCCTCCCTGTGTTGGTGTGGATTTTTTCCGGGTGCTCCACTTTCCTCCCACATTGCAAAGACATGCATCTGGAGTGTTTCTCCCTTGGCCTCCACTGAAAATTGTCTTCGTTCCAAGATGGACTTTCCTGGTAAACAAATGTAAAATAAATTTTCACCAATATGCATTATGAATGTGTCATATGTGTACTTCTGGTGCAAGGACATGAGAGCTTGCTGCAGCAAATACTGGTAGCTGACAGGCAACTTACTGTGGGCTTCTCCGTGCACAGTCTGGGGAGTGGTGCATCAATGTGTTTCACAATGGAGTCAGCTATGGTTATGATGTCAGATTGTATGGAGATTTTCCTTAGGGGCATTTGAATTGAGACACTGTGACTCTTTTGTATATGTTTCAGTTAGGATGCTGCCTGTGTTGTGTGTCTGTGCGGTTGCTGAGATAATTTGTTTCTTAGGTTACATTTAGGAGGATTTACTGGTTTAGGTAATTTACTTTTTTAAGAGCCTTGGAATATAAAGATTTGTGTGTTTGGTCTAATCTCTGTGTGATATGTTTAATGTTGTACTGACAACCTGCTTGTTATTTGTACTGTCTTCAGGTGAGAATCTTATATCCAATAGCATTAAATAAAAACATCTCTCACACAATGTGTCAGTTTGTTTAAGTAGAAGGTGGTGTTTAGTAAATATGAGACAATTGGGATTCAAAGATGGCTGCCATTCTGTGAATACTGCTGAACTGCAGCTGTTCATATAACCTGAGAAAATCTAAACCCTGAAGTGATACCAAGAACTTTTTAACAACAAATCTTTGAAAAAATGATTATAACTTCTCTCAACTATCCTCCAGGAAGAGAAAAAACTGAAGAATAAGATGATATTTAACAGGATTATAGTAGATTAGCTGGCTCTGAAGAGAGAATCAAACAAAGAAGCCATATGCTCTTTACACTTTAAGTTTCTGTGCTGAGATAAAATGTTGAAAGAGGAAAAAAATATGGACACAACTACTACTAAAACAAAACTTTCAGAACTACAGTCACCGGAGAAAGATGTAATTTCCAAAAGACAAAAAGTTATAAAGCAACAGGAACAACAAAAGCCAGGGATTAAAACTAAAGCTGATCAAGTGTTAAACATGGAAGACATCAAGACTGCTCTGTTACCCATTCAAGAAGCTCCGAAAGAACTTACTACCCAAATACAAATGTTTGGAATTTCCTGCACCCAAATTCTTGAAAGAATGGACAACACTGAAGCTCGGATATCAGAAAATGAAGATAAACTAACTTTACTTGCAAAAAAATCAGATACACATGATCTGGGCATTCTGGCTATTCAAATAAAGATTACTGATTTAGAAGCAAGATCCAGGAGAAACAATATAATTATTAGAGGAATTCCAGAATCCATACAGTATAATGAGTTAATCCCATCTATAACACAAATACTTACAGTGCTTCTTAATGACTCTGACATGGTAAAACAAATAATCATAGAAAGGGCACATAGAGCGTTGAGAGAATCACAAGCATCGAATAGCCCAAGACCTGTGTATGTTAAAATACTTAATTACCAAGATGTCAGCAAAATCCTTATAACAGCAAAAAAAAGTGGTGGACATATTATGTGGAATAATAATAGAATTTCTCTGGCACAGGATTTGCCCTTACAAGTCAGGCAAGCTAGACAGTCTTTATCTCCATACTGTAAGTTTCTTATTGATAAACATATTAAATTTCAAATGAAATATCCTAATATGTTAATATTTACAATAGATGGGTCTAAGTACTCTGTTTCAATGAAAAATGAGGCAAAAAATCGTCTTTTTGAAAGTTTTTAAGTGTTTACCTGCTTCTGAGACTTGATCTGGCTTTCCATTGAGACTAGCATGCTGTTCGAGGTCAGATTCATCTGTTGCTGTGGCTCGAGGTCTTGGTAATCCTTTGTTTTCATTTTAAATGCTTTAGGCCTCTTTTGGAATAGATAAGGGCTTTGTTTTGTTGATCCTGGTTATCTGTGTCTGTTTTCCGAAGTTTTATGACTTTCACGAAGTGTTTACATCGACGAGGAGACAGGAAATGCCTTGGATGCTGCTGAGGGGAAGGATTTTACTGTGGCACTTCCGGACGTCTGTCTGCATTAACTGTCCCCCACCGTGAGCGTTCTGTAAGGTTTCCAGGCTTGGAAATCCGAAGTGAGCTGTTTTAACCATTGGAAAGTATGATTAACATTAAAAGATGATGTTTTACAGCAATTTAAGCACATAGGAACATTTGATTATACTTGCTTTTCATATAACAAAAAAAGTCTTGTAGTATATAATAAATAATTGGGGTACAGGGAATATTTGTTTCTTTCTTTTTCTTTTCTTTTTTTCTTTCCCTTTTTTTTTTTTTTTTTTAATAAGTAGGTATTGGTTTACTATTTCAGAACTAATCTGAAAGGACATGTTGAGTTTTTGTAATGTTAGTGAGGGATGCATATATAGAAATTACAATTAACATTCTATATAAATAGAACATATAATTAAACTCATATATTATTAATTAGATGTGACATAGCTATATACTACACTAGTTAGACATCATTTTATAATATTAGGAGATAGAGCTGACCTGAAGTATATAAATAATGAAGGACCTAACATATTCATTAGGAAAGTTAATTAATTTTCTGTTTTTATGTTTGTACCTCTTTTTATGTAGGGTTACAATACAGTATGAATAAGATGTGTTTTTTTTTTTCTCTCTCTCTCTTCATTTGATACATATATGATAGAGAACAATGTTGTCCCTATGTTGGACTCTTATTTTTCAGAATGACAATTGTCGATTATCTTATTTGATTCATGTTGTTTATGTACAGCTAGCTAATCAAAATGACTGAAAGTTTATGTTAATGTTATATCTTCAGTATGATTTATTTAAATACCAGTTAACAAAAGAGATGTAGATGCACAGTAGTGTTTGGTAGGGAATGTTTAGATTAGACTTTGTAGAAGTAACAATAGTTTATATAGGTCCTATCTATGGGAAGTTTTTGAGTTGTTGTAACCTGATGACATTACACATGTTTACTTTTTTGACCCTTTCAGTTTTTTACGTTATACAAGACCTATGTATGTCCTGGTCTGGGGATAGAGTGGGTAGGCACAGGTATAGGACGGGATGTCAAGAATGCTTCCAAATTACATATGTCTTTAAACTCACTTTGACTTTATATTATGTTTTTCCTTTTAAACCTCTATTATACAAAATAACTCATTAAATGTGGGAAATAGACTCATGGAACATAAAAGGGCTCCAGAACTTAAAGAAAAGAAAGTTATTTTTACATTTATTATTGCAGGCTAGGGCGTCGTTTATACTTCTTCAAGAAACACATTTAACTAATGATCAATGGGCTGACATTAAGAAAAGGAAATGGATTAGAGAAATTGTAGCCTCAGAAGGTAAAACTAATAGTGCTGGGGTAGCTATACTTATTAAAAATCAATATCAAGAGAAGATTTTAGACTCTAAATCAGATAAAGAAGGAAGATGGTGTTATGTTATTCTTTCTTGTACTCAACTTGATAAACCTATTTTACTTTTAAATGTGTATGCACCTTGTAATAATCAACAACTTTTCATAGCATCACTTTATCCGATTTTGTCACAATATGATAAATATTATATAATTATTGGAGGGGACTGGAACTCTTATCAAAATCCAAAGTTGGATAGATCTTGTCCACAAAGAGCATTTAATAAACAAGCAGTAAGAGCAATAAGTGATATAAAAGAAGATTTCCAATTATATGACCCCTTTAAGTATTTAAATAACCCTGGTAATACAAATAATTATACTTTTTATTCAACATGTCATAAAATGTGGTCCAGATTGGATTTTTTTTTATAACAATGATTAATTTTGAACCTTTAGTCTCTATACATGCACGTTATTTATCAGACCACTCAAAAATCTCATTAAGTTTTGCTAAAGAACCTAGAGATACCATGCGGCAAAGAGGTTATAATTGGTCTCTTAACCCCAATCTGTTAAATAAAGAGGAAATAATACATGAAATTACAAATTACCTCAAAGACCTATTGGCTAGATTAGAGAAACAACAGCATACACCTGATATCGAATGGGTGACAGTTAAAGCACAAGTAAGAGGGATCTTTTTGCAAAAAGCTTTATATTATAAAAAAATACAGATTAGAGATATTCGGGAATTGGAAGCTAAAATTAAGACACTTGACCAAGAATTGATTCAAAATTATAATACTCAAACAGAAATGGAATTACTTAAATGCCAAAAAGACCTCTTCTTAATTCAAAATAGTAGAAAAAAGAAGAAAAACATCACAGAACACTGCTAGGATAATCCACTGTTTAATAAAATCAAGGTATAAAAGGCAGACAATGAAAATACAAAACAGAGCGCTTTCGGGTATAACCCTTCTTCAGATACCTGCTCAACATTCCAACATAAAAATTTAAACCTAGAACAACCAATCAAATTTCAATAAAACACCCGCCTATTTTTCAGGGCAGGCTTCATGGGAACCATCTCATTGAGGCCAGGTGATCTGTGAGCCATAAGCTCTATTATCCACTTAGCCTCATCCAATTCTGTTTTATTTCTAATATTGCCCCCTCTACTGTTTGTTTTGATATTAACAATGGCTCTAAATTTAAAATTATGCTGTGTATGTTTCTCTATATGCCTATAAAGAGCATTGTGTATATCTGCATTCCTAATGGCTGATAGATGCTGCAAGATCCTAACTTTAAACATACAGTTTGTTTTTCCAACATAGAAACTTGTGCAGTGTTGGCATTCTGCTATATAAACAATGTCAGTGGTTCTGCCGGTAGCTCTTGCTTTAAAATCAAACGTCTTGCCAGTAATTGGATGAGTAAAGCTAGTAGCCTTATTAATATAAACACAAGCTTTACAAAGTCCACAAGGAACTGTCCCCATTTTCATTTTAAAGTATTTAATCTCAGGATGCTTCTCATTTGATAGAATATCCTTTAGATTTCGATTCCTTCTAAAACCAAACTAGGGGTATGCCCACACTATGGGGTAAAGTTTCTCATCAGTAGTCAAGATGTTCCAATTCCTTCTGACAGCATCACAGATCCCACTGATATTATTACTGTACGTAAACATAATTTGTGGTTTCTGACTCTTACTCTTGTCTTGTGTGTTTCGAAAATCTTGTCCATTTTTCAAACATAACCAGGGAGCTAACCTATCTTTTGTATATTTCTTATTATCATTGATAATTTTGTGTGTCGTATGTTCATTATAACCTCTCTCACCAAACAAACCCTTAAGTTGTTCAACCTCTGCATTAAAAAGTGTTTCATCTGTACAGATCCTAGACACCCTACTAACCTGTCCTTTTATAATGTTAGGGAAAGTATATCTGGGGTGCATACTGTCAAAACTAAGCAGGGTATTTTTCCAACAATCCTACCTGTGGAGACATGTAGAGAATCCATCACTCCCTTGTTTTAAGTGTACATCTAAGAAATCTATCTCCATCCTCGAACTGTTAGCTGTAAAAATTAAAAAGGAGGTGGTGGAATTCATATATGTAAGGAAGTCAGCAAACTGTTCCTCATTCCCATTCCACAAAATAAAAATGTCATCTACAAAATGCCTATAAAGGGATATATACTGGCACCAGTTATTGTTAATCAGAACAAATCTTCTTTCCCAATAGGAGAGGACCAAATTAGCATATGTGTTAGCACAGGGGGTGCCCATGGCTACCCCCTGTGCCTGCCTATACGTATTGTTTAAACCTAAAAAAACAATGTTTTCTAGTGCTAAAGTAAGTATATCAACTATAACGCCAATCTTGGTGTCATCAACGCCCATTTCTTGTAATAAAGTATGTATGGCCATGCTATCATATTCATTACTAATAACAGTAAATAAACTCTGTATATCAATTGTGGCCATCAAGTATGAATTGCTCATATTAAACTGTATAGCACCCAAGGTCATCAAAAAATGTCCTGTATCCCTTATCACTTCTTCAATATGTGCTAAATGTGGTTTAAGAGTAAAGTCTAGCCAGATTGATATATTTTCTGTGACCCATCCTCTGCTCGACACAATGGGATGGAGAGGTGGGTCTGTTGAACTCTTATGAATTTTTGGAAGTGCTTTAAAGATAGATACAACAACATCCTCCTTTTTCAAGAAGTTAAAAAGTTCTTCATCAATGCGCTTAGCATCAAAAGCACGTTGTAACATATTATGTACCTGAGCTACCAGCATTTTAACTCGTAGTGGATTGATAGGTAGATAAATATGGGTGTCTAATAATAGTTGTTCAACCTTGTCATGATAATACAATGCATCCAACACCACCACTGCCCCTCCTTTATCAGCTTGGTTGATAACAATTGTATTGTTGTTACTCAAATCATGTAAAGCATTGCGTTGAATAATTGTTAGATTATGAAACTTTTTCATCTTGTCATTATGTAAAAACTGTAAAATATCATACTCACCACATTTAATAAATGTATGCATAGAGGCTGTAAAAGGAGGAACAAAACTACTCGGTTGTCTTAATCCCGCTGGAGTACCATTGTTATCACCAAACATTTCTTGCAAGGCTATATTTCTACAAAAAAGCATCAAGTCCATGATAACTTCATTATAAACACATTCATTACTTGGAACAAAAGTCAAACCCTTGTTCAAAATATAATGTTCATCATCTGATAGGATATGACCAGAAAGATTATAAACAATGTTATTGTCATTACCAGTCATTCTATAACTCACCGTTTCTTGGTCCCTCTTCCCTTGCTCAACGATCTCTTCCACTCGCCCTTCTTCTTCACGGGTGCTGGGAGCTCTGCCAAAAAACGCTGCTGTTCCTGCGTTTCCTTTCTCCTAGCTCCTTGGCACACAAAATCATGTTCCACTATCATATCAGATGTTACAGGTGTAGGCGCATCATCCGATGTAACGGCACTTGCAGGTGCAGAGTCTCCCAAATCAGATGGTGACAGTCTATTGGAAGTTGAGTTATCCTCTGCATGAATAACCGCTGGAACATTATCGGAATTCTGGTCAAAGCATATAGATGTTCTTTGTGGTGGCTCTGAAGGCTCCCTCATTGTTCCCTCATATTCATTAATGCGATTTCCAGTCTTACGCACAGCGTTAGAGCTCCTGGGAGCTGGTTCTGTGACGCGTGTAAATGTGGGATGATACTCATTATGTCCATGCCGTTCCTTCGGCCAAACAAAGATGTTACCACGAATAAAATCATCATAGTCCCTTCTAAGCTTGTTGGTTTTGTGCTGCTTAGAGCTCAGAGCCACCACAAAGAACATCTATATGCTTTGACCAGAATTCCGATAATGTTCCAGCGGTTGTTCATGCAGAGGATAACTCAACTTCCAATGGAATGTCACCATCTGATTTGGGACACTCTGCACCTGCAAGTGCCGTTACATCGGAGGATGCGCCTACACCTGTAACATCTGATATGATAGTGGAACATGATTTTGTGCACCAAGGAGCTAGGAGAAAGGGAATGCAGGAACAGCAGCATTTTTTGGCACAGCTCCCAGCACCCGTGAAGAAGAAGGGTGAGTGGAAGAGATCATTGAACGAGGGAAGAGGGATCAAGAAACGACGAGTTATAGAATGACTGGTAATGACAATAACATTGTTTATAATCTTTCTGGTCATATCCTATCAGATGATGAACATTATATTTTGAATAAGGGTTTGACTTTTGTTCCAAGTAATGAATGTGTTTATAATGAAGTTATCATGGACTTGATGCTTTTTTGTAGAAATATAGCCTTGCAACAAATGTTTGGTGATAACAATGGTACTCCAGTGGGATTAAGACAACTGAGTAGTTTTGTTCCTCCTTTTACAGCCTCTATGCATACATTTATTAAATGTTGTGAGTATGATATTTTACAGTTTTTACATAATGACAAGATGAAAAAGTTTCATAATCTAACAATTAATCAACGCAATGCTTTACATGATTTGAGTAACAACAATACAAATGTTATCAAATAAGCTGATAAAGGAGGGGCAGTGGAGCTGTTGGATGCATTGTATTATCATGACAAGGTTGAACAACTATTATTAGACACCCATATTTATCTACCTATCAATCCACTACAAGTTAAAATGCTGGTAGCTCAGGTACATAATATGTTACAACGTGCTTTTGATGCTAAGCGCATTGATGAAGAACTTTTTAACTTCTTGAAAAAGGAGGATGTTGTTGTACCTATCTTTAAAGTACTTCCGAAAATTCATAAGAGTTCAACAGACCCACCTCTCCATCCCATTGTGTCGGGCAGAGGATGGGTCACAGAAAATATATCAATCTGGCTAGAGTTTACTCTTAAACCACATTTAGCACACATTGAAGAAGTGATAAGGGATACAGGACATTTTTTGGTGACCTTGGGTGCTATACAGTTTAATATGAGCAATTCATATTTGATGGCCACAATTGATATACAGAGTTTATTTACTGTTATTAGTAATGAATATGGTATCATGGCCATACATACTTTATTCCAAGAAATGGGCGTTGATGACACCAAGATTGGCATTATAGTTGATATACTTACTTTAGTAGTAGAAAACAATGTTTTTTTAGGTTTAAACAATACTTATAGACAGGCACAGGGGGTAGCCATGGGCACCCCCTGTGCTAACACATATGCTCATTTGGTCCTCTCCTATTGCGAAAGAAGATTTGTTCTGATTAACAATAACTGGTGCCAGTATATATCCCTTTATAGGCGTTTTGTAGATGACATTTTTATTTTGTGGAATGGGAATGAGGAACAGTTTGCTGACTTCCTTACATATATGAATTCCACCACCTCCTTTTTACGTTTTACAGCTAACAGTTCGAGGATGGAGATAGATTTATTAGATGTACACTTAAAACAAGGGAGTGATGGATTCTCTATATGTCTCCACAGGAAGGATTGTTGGAAAAATACCCTGCTTAGTTTTGACAGTATGCACCCCAGATATACTTTCCCTAACATTATAAAAGGACAGGTTAGTAGGGTGTCTAGGATCTGTACAGATGAAACACTTTTTAATGCAGAGGTTGAACAACTTAAGGGTTTGTTTGGTGAGAGAGGTTATAATGAACATACGACACACAAAATTATCAATGATAATAAGAAATATACAAAAGATAGGTTAGCTCACTGGTTATGTTTGAGAAATGGACAAGATTTTCGAAACACACAAGACAAGAGTAAGAGTCAGAAACCACAAATTATGTTTACGTACAGTAATAATATCAGTGGGATCTGTGATGCTGTCATAAGGAATTGGAACATCATGACTACTGATGAGAAACTTAACCCCATAGTGGGGGCATACCCCAAGTTTGGTTTTAGAAGGAATCAAAATCTAAAGGATATTCTATCAAATGAGAAGCATCCTGAGATTAAATACTTTAAAATGAAAATGGGGACAGTTCCTTGTTGACTTTGTAAAGCTTGTGTTTATATTAATAAGGCTACTAGCTTTACACAACCAATTACTGGCAAGACGTTTGATTTTAAAGCAAGAGCTACCTGCAGAACCACTGACATTGTTTATATAGCAGAACGCCAACACTGCACAAGTTTCTATGTTGGAAAAACAAACTGTATGTTTAAAGTTAGGATCTTGCAGCATCTATCAGCCATTAGGAATGCAGATATACACAATGCTCTTTATAGGCATATAGAGAAACATACACAGCATAGTTTTAAATTTAGAGCCATTGTTAATATCAAAACAAACCGTAGAGGGGGCAATATTAGAAATAAAACAGAACTGGATGAGGCTAAGTGGATAATAGAGCTTATGGCTCACAGATCACCTGGCCTCAATGAGATGGTTCCCATGAAGCCCACCCTGAAAAATAGGTGGGTGTTTTATTGAAATTTGATTGGTTGTTTTAGGTTTAAATTTTTATGTTGGAATGTTGAGCAGATATCTGAAGAAGGGTTATACCCGAAAGCGCTCTGTTTTGTATTTTCATTGCCTGCCTTTTATACCTTGATTTTATTAAACAGTGGATTATCCTAGCAGTGTTCTGTGACGTTTTTCTTCTTTTTTCTGCATTTGGTCTACTGGCGTCTAGCAGAACTTTGGTAAGGTGCTTGATCCTTTCTGACTAATTCAAAATAGTAGATTGACATTTCAGGAACATAGAATGTTAGCGAGGTATGCCAACCATGTTCAAACACCATCAAGGGCATTAGCTAGAATTATTAATCAATCGAGAACAGCAGTACAAATTTCGGAAATACAATTTAAGAATACAATTTACTCTAAAACGGAAGATATTATTAATATTTTCGAACAGATATATACGAATATATATGGTGACCGAAAAGATCTACCCTCACATAGGACCAATGAAGATTTCTTACAAACAATTAATTTTCCGAAAACAGATGACAATATGCAGAAGGATTTGGTTAAACCAATATCTGATGAAGAAGTAATATATATAATTAAACATGAAATCACATAAAGCACCGGGTCCTGATGGTCTGACGGTGGAATTTTATAAAGTTTTTGATGATATTTTTGGTAAAATATTCTCGCGTGTACTTAACTATATAATTAAGAATAAAATAAATGATCCTCATTTTAATGCCTCAAAAACTATTCTTATACCTAAAGTTAATTCTGACCCCCAAAACCCTGACAATTATAGACCAATATCATTAATAAATGTAGATATGAAAATTTTGACCTCTATTCTAGCCAGTAGATTAAAAAAAATAATGAATAAAATAATATCTAAGGAACAAGCCGGTTTTATGGCAACTAGACAGACTAGTGACAATACACTCACACTTCATACACTGATAGCTTATGCTAAACAGAAAAATCTTAATATTTATGCGCTTATTATTGATGCACAGAAGGCTTTTGACAGGGTTGACATAAGTTTTTTGTTTGATACTCTACCATATTTTAATATATCCCAAGAATTTGTTCGAGTGTTAAAAATCTTATATAGCAATCCTTATACAACTTTATACATTAATAAAATGTTCTCTAAAAGAATGCAGATTAAAAATGGAACACGTCAGGGTTGTCTGTTGGTCCCGTTATTAATTAATATATATCTGGAACCCTTATTCTTATATATTAAACAGAAGGTATACCATAATGCCCCAATAATATATGGAACAAAAATATCAATGGCAGCGTTTGCGGATGATCTCAATATATATTGTACAACTCCAATTTCAGACACTAAAAAATTATTAAAAGCAGTGGATGACTTTGCAGAAATATCTAATTATAAAATTAATCTTAAAAAAACAAATATTTTCCCCTTAAGAACTCCCAAACCTTTCTCGCTTTTGCCACTGGTGGGACAGGTAATGTTCAAAGATAATATTAAATACTTGGGTATTGTTTTCTCTACAGATGATAAAGATTTTTATACTATTAACATTAAAACAGTTTGGGATCAAATAATATCTGACTTTGGGAGATCAAATAATTTAAGATTACCAGTATTGGCAAAGGTCTCAATTATTAAAATGAATATATTGCCAAGATTATTATATATTTTTAGATCTGCTCAAGTAGCAATTTTGAAGAAATTTTTTAAACAAATTCATAAAGAATTGACTAAATTTATTTGGGAGCCAAGGAAAACAAGGATATTGTATGATAAACTAATGACACCAAAAAATAGAGGGGGATTGGATTTACCAAATTTTGAAATTTTCTATTTAATAATAAATTCTAATAGACTCATAAGAATTGCTAATTATGATGTATGTAGCACTAAGTGGGCAACATGGGTAATCTTGAATTATAAACATATATTAAATTTGAGTATTAATCCTAAAGCATTACCCTTTCTAGGAAAAGATAAGCTGAAATTATATGGGATAATGGACCACATTAAAGTATATATAACATCTATAAAACATTTATTTCAATCATTAGATCTTGCTCAACATATGATGGCTTTTCAACCCTTTCATAGGAACCCTAATTTGAGATTAAATAATCAATTAATAGATCTTAAAAATTTCCCATTAATAGTTATTGACATTTACATATATCTCAAATTTTCAGCTAATCAAATAATACAATAATTAAACTTACCTAAAAATTATCTAGTTATATTGAGACAAATTAGGGAACTCTCTATAAGCTACTTTAAGAATTTTAAACCCAGAGATGAGGATTTAACCAAATGCTCAAATTTGTGGCAAGCGCTTCAACAAGATGTTAAATTTATAACCGTATCAAATAAATTAATAAAAGAGTTTAAATTTCAGGATAAGGTTCTGTTATCGAAATATTGGAAAGAGAAAATCCCACTGATAGAAGAAAGTCAAATAATAAAAGCAATAGATTTGACAACAAAATCTATCTCTCTTCAAAAGTTGATGTATACTCAGCTTATGATATGGAATAATGCATATTATACACGCCTTAGCCTGCATAAATTAAATTCTAAAAACTCCCCAAATTGTCCATTCTGTAAAGACCAACCTGCTGATCTTCTTCATATGTTCTGGAGCTGCAAATGCATTTATAAACTTTGGAACTCTTTAAAAATACATCTTCAAAAGACGGGTTATCAAAATACAACACTTTCATAGAAATTTATGATTTTGCATATCCCTCCAAAAGAACTTTCTAGATCACAAAGTATAATAATTATTAATATCTTCTTATTAATGAAACTATATATAGCTACTAATTAGTTAAACCCATCCCAAACTTCATGGGATAACTTTAAAATTCTAGCTATGAGACATATATTAGCCCACAAATTACTTCTACATCAACACAATAAAAATATCAATAACCCGAAAATATGGGAACAAGTGTTTAATATCATATTAGCGTAATATTTTAAACCTAAATCTATTATGAGTTATTTATACTCTGTAAGAGAACTTTGCAACAACAAATTGTGTAATACTTGAACTAATCTCAATTATTTTTATATCTTTTGTATAAACTTGTGTTGCAGGTGGAAGCATTCATGTAAATATTGTATATATGTTATGGTGTGATTGTTAGATACATTAGTTGGTTTTTATTTTCAATCTTGTATTTGTTTGGAATTTGTATTGAAAATTATAAAACAATAAAGATTTATTATTGAAAAAAAAATATGAGACAATTGTTCCATTATCTCAGAATGCCCACCAACCATGTTGGCCACAGAGACAAATGAAAAGTTCCCATCCACGGTTTCAGGTGCTAACTATTGTGGACAGAAGGGGGAGTAGTGCTTGTGAGGTTTGGCGTTGTTGACTGGAAATGCTGTCTGGTAGTGGAGACAGTACTGGTCTCAACACAACATCATGCAGATGGGAATCAATGATGCTTTTCTCCTTCTCTCACCAAAAGCAAAATAGTAAAATTAATCCTCAGCTGCTTCCTGAGACATATTGTTAACCCAGATGTTGCTGTTTTCAGTACACTTGCTATAGTCTTCTCTTGTTAGATATCCAGGATATATCCTACAGCAGCTGGACTCAGCAAACAGCCAAACTGCGCAACAGCCTTAAAGATGTTATTAGCACAATTGCAACCAGACCAATCAGTGAAGTCACATGCACATTGTCCAGTCAGAGACCAGCAAGAATCAATACATTTCTTCTCCTTCCCTTCGCATATTGGCAGATTTTTTTTTGTGACAAATGCTCCAGAGCATGCATTTCTATTGGGGAATAGAACTGGATAATATTATGTAAAAAGATGTGTTAATAAGTTTGAGAGCTGGCCTAAATGAACAAAGTGACTGAAAATTAAATCAGAAACTAAGAATGCAATTCTATAACAAATAACTGTTTTCCAAAAAATTAAAATAAAGAGATAAATCTCAATTTTGTTCAATACGTTTTCACCACAGAGTTAGGCTAATCAGTCATGTAGCAATCTAATCAATGCTGAAAGTGAAATGGACCTGAATTATCAGAGAATAATAAATAAGTTTTTGCAAAAGAATAATTCAGCAAATAACAATAGTTATTGTGAATCTTACATGACTAAAGCTAACATGGAATTGAATGTAAGAAGAGAGGATGCAGTTACTGACCTGAATATAACAGTAGAGGATACTGCTATTAGCCTGAATGTAGGAGTAGAGGATGCTGCCACTGGCCAGAATATAAGAGTAGAGGATACTGCTATTAGCCTGAATGTAGGAGTAGAGGATGCTGCCACTGGCCAGAATATAAGAAGAGAGGATGTAGCCACTAGCATGAATGTAAGAGGAGAGGATGCATCCACCAGCAAAAATGTAGAAGGAGAGGATGTAGCCATTGACCTGAATGTAAGAGGAGAGGATGCATCCATTGGCCTAAATGTAATAGGAGTGGATGTAGCCACTAGCCTGAATATAAGAGGAGAGTATGCAACCATTGGCTAGCTACCTGAGGATTAGCAAGACTGAAATTGACAATATGAATCATACATGGTTAAAGCTGAAACAGAGCTGAATCTAAGAACAGGAGGTATGGCTGATACAGTGACTGTTATGGCTTTTTGGTCTGGCCTCCTACTTCCATTTATATTAAATGAGTGTTTTGCTGGGGGTTATGTCGGCATCCAAATTGGTGTTTTATCATTACAAATGAGATGCTTTTCCAACCCAGATGCACTGATGTAATAGCAAATCTTAATCTCTGGGACTATCTGCCCCTTTGTTCCCTTTTCCCACTCCTCCCATACCATGGATGGTTTTCTGGACTATGATTACAATGAGTGCAGCAATCAGGAACTATTTACCTAAACTATCCAAGTCCAGCCATTCCTTAGATGGCTGGCCAGTAGCCTCATCTACTGTGTACTCTGACCCCGCATTCAGCTTTTTATTAGTTTTTTCAAAGTGTGATTCCTGTTAGCTGTTTCTTATTGGCTGGCATGTTTTTCCTGCTGAGAACGGATTGGTTATTCCTTTATTAGTCAGGTTCAATTCTCTCTCAACAGTGATCCACTGTCTACCCAATTAATTACACTAACTCAATCGTGGAAGCACATTTCATTAATTTGTTTATTTTTTTAATTTTTGGGGTGTCTTTTGTTATGGTAATTGATTTAGTTTTTTTTTTTTTTTAACTTTCAATGATTTTCTTCATTTAGGTCTGATGAAGTCTCAGTTTATATATAACCACATTCTCCTTTAAACTTAATAAATGCACATTTAATCATCCATCTTTTGCTTGCATTATGTATTTGCAGTACTCACTTTCTTTGTGTGTATTGAGATACCTCATTTGATGTTTTTTTCTTTTTTTAGGTTTACCTCCATATGGTCGGGAATGGTTTGTGCGATTGTGCATACCACTGAACGATATGACCAAATTCCAGAACGTGTTTGCAGCAATATGTCGAAACACAATACATGGAATCCTGATGTCTAACAGATGTTATTCATTTGAATGGCAAAGTGCATTCACACTTTACCCATTTGAACGTCTGTGAAGTGACATCCTGAAGTTTTGCCATTGTACTTTTGATCAAGAGACCATCACTCAAACCATCCATGAAGTTATGGAGGTAAACCCTTTTTTTATTGTTTTGTACCATTGTTGACAATGGCTCAGGTTATGGCAGGAAAAGTCTCTGACCAAAGCAATCTACCCTGTAACCACACACATATGCACAAAATAAAATGTATTGATGGTTATTAATCATACAATACTGTGATGTGATATGATATGAAAGTCCAGATGTATTTGAAAAGCAATATGAAAGAATTATATGTGTGTAGGATGCTCTTTTTAATATTTAAAATGTCCTTAGGACTGCAACCATAATATAGTTAAGTATTTCTCAGCCAGTGTAGTAGTCTTAACAAAGCTTGTACTTCCACACATGCAGACATTTGTCACAGGGTACTCTAAGAAGTGTTAACATTTTATGGCTTTACAAATGTGTGAAAAAATGATGGTGCAGTTGAAATTGAAAATGGTAATGAGACTGTTCACTTTTATATTATCAGAAATATACCGAAATTTGGTCACTAGAAAAAGCATAGATAAAAATAAATGCTAGAAGTGAAAACCATGCAATTTGTATAGGAAAATATTTATATAATCAGTATGCTTAGGTAATGGCAGATTTACTGCATAGTGGGCTTGTCTCATGTCATCCCATCACAATGGCACATATTGTTCTTCCGACTATCTTTCTCTCAGTAAAGATTTTTAAACTGAGCAAACTTTGTGATTATTTAGTTCTCTTTGTGACTTGCATCATAACTCTGTTTACAAGGTATAATCTGCGCTGGATCTTGTGAAAAACTACACTCCAAAATATTCTAAGGTAGGAAAACCAACTCTTAGCAACACTGTTTTTGCAATTACATTTGTATATGTCAATGCAGAATTAATTATTTGACTCTGGTTTAATATTCTGTTGCAGTCAAGAGGCCTTAGTGTTGCAGAGCCAAGTTTTCATTTCAGAAGTGCTTTGTTAGGTCTCTAAATGTTTGCTACTGATTTAGCTTTTTCTTCTTGCCTACATGATCAAGAATACCAACAATGGATTTACTTTAGATTAATGATGCCATGGTAACTATTAAAACAACTTAAATCCATCAGCTGCCAACTATTAAGAATGGACTTTTTCTCTAATTCTGGCATTTCATACAACAAGGAACACCGTGCTTAGTAGGCATTTAATATTAACTCCTTAGGAGCTGCCATGTTTTGACAAACCTTTACTGTTAAAATGCATTTTTCTTTTGTTTATAGATGTGCATGTAGTTGCATCATTTTGCTAGTGCCTTAGATTTTGCACCTTGATATCATGTTTAAAGGTTGAAAAAGATTAAAATTTGATCACCACATTGAATGCTGTTTCCTTTTAAACCTGATTAACACGAAGTGTGAGCAAATGTTACATTCAACAGTAGCTGATATTAATGGTGGATTAGCGATCAATCTCTGAAGCAAATATCAAGGCACTGAATTGTTAATACATGCAGATAGTACCAGTTTAACATTTACTTTTAGATTGCTAAGACACAGCAGATATATATTTATTTGAAGACAAAAGAAGTTATTAAAGTTAATAGTATCAAAAATTACAATAACTGAAGAAAGAACACACTCTGCCAGGTAAAGCACTCTTATTCAAAAGTCAGAGTCATATACAAAAAAGAAAAAAGAGTGCACCATCAGCTGAAATACGAACTTTACAAAAAAGAAAAAAGAGTGCACCATCAGCTGAAATACATAGCCAATACCCATGTGTTCACACATCCTGTCACACAAAGAAGCTATGATTTCAAACATTGTGCAACTTGTAAGTCAAGGAATTTGGTTTATTTGGCTGAATGCCAGTCCTGCAGGATGTTCTATGTGGGCATGACCACCAGATCCCTGAGAGAACGGATCAGAGAACACATGTACGCAATATCCAAGAGTAATGCATTGAATGCATTAGCTAGGCATGTTGTTGAGGTTGGTGACAACCACACCTTCAAGTTTCATGTTCTTGAGTTGGTAAAGACAGGCAATAGGTTAGGCAATGTCAAAAATAGAGTAGAAGAGCAAGAGGGCAAGTGGATTGTGAAATTACAGGCAAACAAGTTTGGACTTAACGAAAGGCTTTCTATCAAGCCTTTTTTAGCCTCCAGACCCTTAAATCATTAGAGTTACTTATTTATTTCATTTTATATTATTCATTACTACTACTATTTTTTATGTTTTTATTAAAATGCGTTCTGATCTATTCATGTTTTAATGTCTGTAATGTTTTTAGTACAGGATGTTAATAACACATGATTTTAAACAGTACTTTTTTCTATGAATGTTTATCTCTTTAAGTTAATTATGACATCATGTGAACATATGTTTAAAAGGAGCTAAATTTACTTGGTCTTTATGTCTGAAGAAGCGTTGGGTGTCAACGCGAAAGCGTTAACTTTCATGACTTGCTGCAGCTCCTGTTTGTTTGGAATAAATGAAGCTTTCTTTCAATAGACTGTTATTTGGAGTTATTTGCTGACAAGTTCGTATCTCAGCTGATGGTGCACTCTTTTTTCTTTTTTGTATAAGTATCAAAAATTAGTCCAAATAGGACACAGGAACATTAGAGCAGACCAAGGCTGAGTATTATCATAAAAAACACAGCAATTAGATATAAAAACATGGAACTGTTTAATAAACAAAAACGGCAAATATAAACAAGTAAGCACTTTCTTCAACAAGGGTGATTGTTTAATTAATTGCACTTGGGCAAGATAGTTCTTAAGCTGGCTGTTTTTACTCTATGTATGGTCTGAAGAAGCCTTGTTGCTGTGTTTTTTATGATAATACTCAGCCTAGGTCTGCTCTACTGTTCCTGTGTTCTGTTTGGACTAATTATTGGACTTATTTCTAACAGTGTGGCATTTACTCCTTGGAGGTGTTTCATTTTATTCAAAGTTAATAGTATGAAAGTCTAACCATATAAATACTTGTAAAGAGATGTGCAGAAAGTTAACACCCAGTAAGCATCTAGTTTTATTGTGAAATTTCATTACTGAAACATCATTGTGACAAGACCAGAGTCAATTTACATTCCTCCTTATTTTATTTTAGGTATGCCAGTTATTTTTTCATGGAGTAGAATGCCAGCACTAGGCCTTCCCCGGGATTTATGAACCTTGCGCCAGGCGCCAGCATAGCGTCGGCGTTATAACGCCAAATATGGCTGCGTAGCGATTCAGGTATGAATGAATCCCACGTGCACTACCGGCGTGCGCCGGACGGTCCCCGCCCCCGGCGTAGGCATGCAAAACACACTGTGTGCGGTATTGCACCATGCAAATGAGGGCAATAGCGATCCACGAAGTGGCGCAGGCGTAGCGGAAGGGCACGGCAATGTAAACCAAAAAAAACGGTTTACATTTACCCAAACATACCGGAGGAGTAACGGAAGGCTGTCAAAGTCAGGTATCATAGAGGTGCAATATGACAATGTGGAAAGGCACCGAGAATGTCCAAAGAAAATATGCACAAAATGTAGAAAATGACATAAATGACACGTACGTAGAAAGAACAGCAGACCCCCGGGATATGTGCACAGAAGTTGCAAAGCAATTAAATAACATGACAATGTCCCAAAAGAGCAGTAGAACACAAATCAGCTGCACATCCACCACACACCATAGTATGTATGTAAAGCTGCAACCCCAGCGCAATGGTTGTCAAGGAGTGGTGGCGGTGTCCGGCGCCGTAACCATGTATTAGTAGTCAATTCCATGCAAATGAGGCAGAAAATAGTGAATCGCAAAAACGGCGCCGGCGTAAGGATGGATCAAGCGGCGTAGCGGTACTACACCGAGGAGTGGCCTACACGAGATACATGACAACCACAGAGGGGTGTGCCACTGTAGGAGGAAGGATATTGGATGTCAGCAAATCTGGGCCGTACAATGCACATCACAGCATCAGGACTGGCGTGTTAGGAAATAGATGCGCTGAGAGTACATAATGCGCGTACAAATGCATGTGCACGAGTATGACTACGTTCCCCAAACCAGTCATGTGACGGACTCACCGTCAACAACCACGGATATAGGAAGGTAATGCGGAGAATAGCAGGAAATGCGGAAGCAGTGTGAATGGATCCGTAATGAGCAATCAACACCAATCAACGCAGGAAGGGCAAACGCCGACAGCTGATAACTCTGCATGCAGACTCCTGCATAACGGGAAAGGGGAGGCACATGAGTGCAAAGATAGTAGGGGATGTAGTAGAAATGCAAAGAGCAAAGAACCGAAATAGCACAGCCAAGTACAGAGGTAGCATAACTACGGCAGCAGATGAAATGCATCATATGCCATGTGCCTGCAGGATGCAGTAATGTAAGATGCAAGGCAAAGGCAATGCAGGCAACTGTAATGTAACACTACAGGCAGTACCGTTGCAGTTGCAACCGTAAAACCATGGAAATAGTCCATGGATACGGCCGCACAGACACACCCAATGACATCACCGGGTATACAGCACAACAGTACTAAACGTGAATGCGCACAACACACAGCGCGATTTCCCAAACGCCGCACCGCAGGGTGTAAACAGACGGGGAACTTTTAAAATGTATATGCTGGGTGCCGCCGTGGCCGTGATGCACAGGTATGTGGTAGAGACAGACGGAGTTGCGGAGGGTGGTGCCGACAATTACCGTAGGCCTCACAGGAGAAGGAGAGTGTTCAGACCAAGGGTGACCTACCAGGGGCTGCGAGACCTGGACATAGTAGAGCGCTACAGGGTGGACAGGGACACGTTACAGCAAATAGTGGAGCTGTGCCGGCCGCGCCTGAGAACAAGAGACAACAGAGGGGAGCCCATCCCAGTGGACACAAAGGTATGTGTGAGCTTGCGAATACTGGCTACAGGTACCTTTCAAAGGCCAACCGGGGACATAATGGGCATCTCACAGGCATCAGCATCCAGGGTACTACACCAGTTCCTGGATGCCATGTTACCACATGCCCATGAGCACATAAATTTCCCCACATCTCAGGAGGAGTTGGCTAGCAATATGTGCCGCTTCCACCGCGTGGCACAATACCCGGAGGTCCTGGGTGCGATAGACTGTACGCACATAGAAATTAAGTCACCACCCGGGGAGCAGGGTAGACGCTACATAAACCGCAAGGGATACCCTCCATCAATTGCCAGGTCGTGTGCAATGCGCAGGGCATTATCATGGATGTGTGTGCTGGCAGCCCTGGAAGCTACCACGACTCCCATATCTGGCATGCCTCACAGCTGTATCAGGTATTCGCCAGGGGGGACATCACACAAGGTCACCTTGTGGGGGATGCTGGCTACGCACTGGAGCCGTGGTTGATGACACCCATCAGAAATGCACACACACACTTGCAAGAACGCCATAATGAGGCACACGCACAAACGAGAATAATCATAGAGCGTGTGTTTGGGATGTTGAAATCACGGTTCCGGTGCTTGGATACATCCGGTGGAGCCTTGCAGTACTCTCCAGGCACAAGTGCCCACATATTCATAGTATGTTGTATGCTTCACAATATGATTCTGCGGAAACAGCTGCTGCAGGGACATGATGCCGGAGGGCCACCAAGCCCACCACAACTGCCAGGGCAAGCAAAGGCACAGGGCGTTCAGCGCCATGGACACACTGAGCCAGCCCCAGTAGGTAGACAGAGGCGTACCCAATATGCCTACGCCCTGGCAAAGAGGGAACGCATAGCACATACATTGACAGTGTAGGCCCCATGGACTGACACCTCCTGACCTGCACACACAGTAAAATGGATGCCACACAAACATGTCCGCCCGTAATGTGTACCGTATGTGCGGACGTATGTGTGACTCCAACAAAGGCACCGCCCAAACACCGCACACCCAATAGCCGGCAGAGCATGGAACGCCAACACCTCACCGCACGCCGGTTCCACAGCACACGGCGTAGCCGTATGCTGCCACCATCACCGCAAGCCAACCACATATGTACGCATGTGCATACACAGATACGGAAATAGTAATCAGTACACATGTAGAAATATATGTACGCATACACAGATATACAGTACAACAGGGTAATATGGAACCCAGGGATGCAGGTTCACAGATAAGTAAGACGCGAAATCACCACATAGTAAACATAGTGACCGACAACCCAATCATCCTGGAGGGTGGGCAGAGCAGGTAACGCCAGCCATGGAAATGTCAACCTGCAGCAATACATATCCGCGTGTCGGGATGGTCACCGGTCCACGGTACAGTAACGGGATATGTGTAGGGTCACCACCTGTCCCACGTTGTGAGGGACAGTCCACCTTTGGGCAGTTGTGTCCTGCAAAAACAATGACAAAATGGCAAATGTCCTGAGATTGTAGGACAAAACCATCTCCCATAATTACTTAATTAGTTGCAGAAAACAGTTATTTTGTACAAGAAACATCTAAATATGAGAATAAACAGAATAAGCAACTGTAATGCTACAGCTTTGTATTCCGTCAAAAAAGTGAACCGCTGTCCTCTGTACTGGCCGTGGGTATGTGTTTGCATGCAAAACCTGACGTACGTACTAAACATGTCCCACCTTGGCCATTTGAAAAGGTGGCAACCCTACATATGTGCGTGTCACATCCATAGGACATGAGTGCGGAGATACACGCCGCCACCGGCGATGCGGCCAACGTAGGTATTGTGTCCAACCGTCGGTGCGAAAGCGGAAAGCATACCAGTGAAGTGTACGACATTATGAGGAACGTACCTCATCTGGGGTGTAGAACGGTGCATGTTCCCCGCAGTTGCTCCAAGTTCCACATTGAAAATGTCTCTCAAACAACCATTGTTAGGAATGTATATAAATGACATCCTGGTAAATAGAATGTACTCATAGTCAGTTAGTAAAGGTGCTTCACTGTAAGTAAATCAGCATATCATAATCAACCTATGACCTACTTAGCCGACGTTGTCACTATGCCATTACTATGTGTTCCACATTATGCCCATGTGTTTCACATTACTACTGTGTGTGTTCCCCACTCCGGAAATAGAAGGTTGACAGCCATGGCGGTAATATGTGTATGTGTGAGGTGAGGTTGTCGTGTGTTCCGCTGTGTGTGTGTAATGTGTGTGCCAGTGTAAACTGTGTATGAAGGTGACATGTCACAGCCGGAGTGTGATAACAGGCGTAGGCATACAGTAGAGGAACCATCGGCGTATGTACAGTAGTACCCACAAAGTAGGACCGACATCTCCCCAGTGGCTATGCACGTGGCGACGTAAAATGATGCAAAGCGCAAATGTCCCAAAGTGTACCACAGGGCCATAGCAAACAGGAGATGCAAAGGACGCATGTACAAACCACGACCGTAGGTATGGCGGCCATAACGTACACCCCACACGGTCCGTCGGCAACGTTACACAGCATCAGGCATGTACGGCGAAAATACGAATGTGCCATCCCGGCACCGATCGTGAACAGTCACGGTCCGGTAAATACCGCGGTGTGTTCCACGACCGTGACGTAAGCAAGCGGCACACGGATAGGAGGCTACCGGTAGCATACAGTCCGCCCCAAGTATAGGACCACAATCACCGTAACTATCAGCGACAAAATGCCAATGGATGGTAGGCATGGACGAACATCCGCAGATATATAACCGATGTGAAGGAGGAATACGTGCAGGAAGCACACATGCAGGCGATACCGACAGCAGACGACATCAACAAAACAAACATTCCAGGAACAACACACAGGTAACCCGCAGCTCCCCAAGCACGGATGGAGCACACACACAAGCATATCTGGTATGTATAAATGCAAGACTCACACACCGTACCCGTCACCCACATCCGCAGATCTACCCCATTGCACATATCAAAGGGATAACAGCTAAAACAGTAGCAAACACATACAGGCAGTGAATGACAGCGGCATACCCACAACAATCTCCTGGGAAACACTAGCAGCGGCTCATGCATCCATGCATTCGCTATGTACAGGAAGATAACAGCCGTGTAACACATTTGAATGCACAACGCCATCGTCAGACGCCGCCAGGACACGGGGACCCACATGTCGAACACAATACCATACCCAACACACACAATCCACGGCTAACACCACAGCGAAATGTACCCGACAACACACATAGCGGATGCAGTCACACAAACATGATGCAATACATACCATCCTCACGAAGGAATTGCAAATAACCAACGGCCACACGAGGAAAGAACCATGGCCTAGTGCCGACGCGTAACGAACGAAAGGAAGGGGGATCACCGCTGATATGCGCATAAGTACACACCGAGGAACAGCTATTGGCCTGATCAACCCACATGCAGTAGGCGACGTCGAATATAAGGAAAACCCCCTGGATATTCAAACCGTATGTTCATACCGAACGCAGACAACGAGAAAAAGAGGAATAGAGGAATAGAGACGAAATCAAAACAAAAGGCCGGAAAGGTATGTCGAACCCACGACATGTACGGGTGTGTAACGCACGATACGTATGACGAATCTGTACAGTATGTGAACGGTGTGTGTAGGTAAAGATACCTGTCCATCAGGCAGAGAGAGCCGAAGGTTGGATATGTAATGCTAAAACGCGCAGCATACCAACAACTGTGGAGAACGTGTGCACAGCAGTGGGACAACAGGTAAACACCCGCGATTACCCCAGGGCCGGCTTGCCACCCTTTCAAAAGGCCAAAGTGGGAAACCGTCGGGACACACTTCAGATGTCGCAGGTGGACACATACCCATGGTCAGTACAAAGGTTAGAACCCTACTCCTTTGCATGATGAAATGTGTAGTCTTGTAGCAGTTCAGTTGCTTATTGTGTGTCTTGTAACAGTTAGGAATGTACATACATAAATAAGTATGTCATGCAACCCTTACATAGCAATGGGATATAGTGATGTCCCACAATCTCATGACATGTGCCATTTGTGATACATTAGTCAGGACACAACTGCCCAAGGAGGGACTGTCCCTTGCAAAGAGGCACAGGTGGTAACCCTACCCCAGGTCTGCCATAGGGGTTGCAAACACAGAACAATGCCACCACCCACGCCGATGTTGGCAGTGGATAGCCAACACTGAAGTGCCACAGCAGGGGATAGGACATGTATGCATAGTGTCACAGCACACATGTGCATGGGCATATACCGTCGATGTCATACGGAATGTGCGCACGACGTGCACCTATCCCACGCAGTAGGGGCGACTATGTCAGTTATGTGTAATGCAAAGCTGGCATGATGGATATGTTCACAGATCATAGACAGTACCACAGGCATAGCATGCATGATGGAGCGATGGGCCAATGTAATATACATACACAAGATATGTATGGCCTGCACATATGGGACAATGTAGTAGCAGAATAGGTACCCAGAATGGAGGTAACAGCAAGTGACCATGTCCAAACGTTCCATAGCTGGTGCAATGTGTGCCACAATGATGTCCAGCAGGGCCGTGTGTAAACACATGTGCAATGTACACAGTACTGACACCCCCCCCCATGGTAGTGTCCACTGAACGGCAGAACTGGATGTCAACTGTCATGTCTATACAATATGTCCACTGTGGTGGTACCATGGGTGTGTGTCACCCACCAGCAAGGCAGCTATCACACGACTAGTGACACAGTGTGCCCCTGTGGGATGTGCACAGGACCTATGTCCCACAGCATGGTGTGTGTCCAGTCGGTGGATGTCACACAGACGCCCGGGCTGAGCAATGTGGCATGTGTGCACACATGCAGGACTGCTACTCCCCCCTGCCCACAGCAAACGCCATGTAGGAGTACTACATGCATCAGTACTGTGGAGAACATGGCCCATGGCAGAGTACAATATACCCCTGTGTCAGTGGCATGCAGGTGAGCACAGATGTGTTACATGACTGTCATTTGCATATGTCAACTGTCTGAGCTGGGTAGAGAGCACAGCATGACTATACCGAGACATGTAACGTTGTATCAATTGTGTAAGGTACACCACACATGTGTCATTGTAACATGGCCCGCGTGTACATGTGTGTATGGCACAGGTACAAGGGCACCCAAGGTATCAGCTAGACATACGGTCCAGACATGTGTAGTCCTGCACATGTGTACCCACGCTTATGGTGTAATATGGCAACCACAGCACCATGTGGGCCATGTGTGTGTACATCAACCATGTACAACGTGATATGCCTGTATAGGGACAGTATCCATGTGATACACACCGCATGACTGTCAGTATGCAAAGGTGATGTGTATGCACTATGTGTGATGTAACTGATGTAATGATATCCACATGATATATCTGCCACACTGACACCTGTATGGGTGTCAGCAACATGAGTAGGATGAGCTAGAATGCTGCCAGGTATGTAGAAGTGGTATATGTAGGCATGTACAGTACTGTGTGACAGCAGGTAGTGTACGTATGCAAATACAGAGCATGAGGGGCCACATGTCTGAGCAACGTGCAATGCCACACGTCCCTGAAATGTTGTAGTTAGCATGATATGCCTGCACCATTGTGTGAACTGTACAGAAGGCACATGGCGTAACATGCCAATACATAGGGTACGATGTGATGCTGGATGTGCACACTGTCAATAGCATAGAGTGGAATGGTGCAGAAGGGCAAAGAGCAGATCATGTCTGATGTGATACCCTCTGTACCACCCCAACCACCCATGCAATAATATGACAGGTGGCCAGCATGGGATGTGGTGTTCTGTGGCGCACAGAAGCCCAACAAGGGTGCCAGGAAAGGCATGCAGGTAGTCAATGAGTGTGTGAAGCATGTATGTCAAGATGTGGCCCAGTGCCATACTGAATGGCCCAGTCATGGGTGTAGAGATGCAGCCCCATACGTGCAATGCAGTACCATCCATGTGTAGTGTGATAGATGTGGTAGTGTGGTGGTCACGGTGCACAACGTACATGAATGGGCTAGCAGTCACTGACGTGTGCTGCTGCAGAGACATGTAACAGCCAGGTTGGCGGGATACAACAACTACGGCGGTTGCAGGTGACATTGGGACTGTGTTCCCAGACATAACATGTGCATGCCAGTACTATGTATGTGTCCACAGGGTTAATACAATGTCCAGCCAAGGATTGGAACCCTGTAGTGAGTGAGAGTGTGTATTGTTGGTAGGTACCCCATTGGCAGGCAGGATGCCAGCAACATCTGTGTCGTCAATGCCTGCATGACCGTGGTATGCTGCATTGAATGTGGATGTAGTCAAACAGCAGAGACATACCACCACACTGAGTGAGGGCCCACACTGCAATGTCTGGCAGTCATGTGTAGGTAGCTAGCTGTGGAGTATGTCATGCACCAGCAGGACACACCATGACTGTCAAGTGACACACAACACACAGGTGAACAAAACTACCGTGCAACAGCCTGCACATGTGCCCATACAGCACGTGTGCATGGAACAGGAATACCACTGTGGCGTCTGTGAAAATGCCAGCACCACCATGTCTCAGTGTGGAATAGCAAGGTCCCTACCAGTGTGGAACTGTAGCAGAAGTGCACTGTGATCACCGTTGGCATAGGCACATAGACTGTCCATCGCACGCGGTGCCATGCCCTCAACTACCTCTGTCAGTGGATGTCAGTACTACCGGCTGTAGTGCGTATGTACCATGCATGCTGCCATGGTTGTGTGCTTAGGGTGTGGCTAGCAGGGATGGTAAGCATGGATGTTCAGCAAACAGAGGGGGAGGTGTGTAGGCCTAGCATACAGACACATGTAGGTTTGGTGTATGCTGAGGGTAGTGTAGGTATGCTATGTGTCGTGTAATGTGTCACCCAGCTATGCGTACTGCATGGCCAAGCATGTGTGGGTATGTGGGAGTCCATACCAGGGAAGGTCGTGTTGCTGGCAATACATAGCAGTAGCAACTGTCCCAGGTGCAATGTACAGCATGCCAACCCGACTGGCATGTAACCTGTGGTGTACAGTGTCTGCACTGTCGCGTGTCACAATGTGCGTGGTGGCCACAAACATGGGTATCTGAACATGGACTACCTATGATGCAATGTGTCACGGGAAGATACAGTATGTGTGTAAATCACGGTGTGGTGTGGGAACCACCCACCTGTGTGTGTTGCAGTCCAGGTATGTGACTGGGAGGTATGATCTGTGTACAATCTGGACCGGCAGGTGTGCCGTGTAGGGCATGGAGGCAGGTCCCAGGCAGTGTAGATAAATGACATGTGTGCTGTACTGTGCGTGCAGTGCTAGTGTACAGCACAGTGGAGGGTGTAAGCATTGTCACACATCACTGCATGCTGTGCC
>NC_056726.1:282019541-282136671 GCF_019279795.1 Protopterus annectens | reverse complement strand
TTAGCTTCACCAATTACATGCAGGCTTAGTTCTACTGCCATATTGTACGGTACAATTCAATACATTATATAGTATTTCGAGTGTAAACTGGAACTTCATATGTGTTTCTATACATTTTACGAACAACATCCATCCGGCCATATGCATGTTATTCCGTCCTTTACCTTGACCGTGTGTATTTGTCCGTCCAGCTACGCTAATCTCCACATGTGATGTCCCAGTTTCCCCTTCTTTGCCTGTAGCACCCTGTTAGGACGTCCTGTTTGTTAGGCACCTGTTCCGCTATATGTGATCGACTTCACAGCAAAGATAATCATCGATGCGGTGGTCCAACGACCCGACTTGTCCACATGTGTACAGTTATGTGCACCGTGTCGTATGCAAACCTAGATGGTTTGAACGGGTACATACTACATGCGGATGTACACATTCTGCTGACACATTCACATGCAGCCATTTACATATCTGTACCTGCGGTGGGTTGGTGACATGTCGCGTACGTATTTGCCGGCGTGGCATTGCCTAACACAAACATCTTACCACAGTTCAGGTATGCACATTGTGTGTGGTTGTATGGCTGCACACGGATGCTAGCAGGTTTGGGTGCAGGGGTATACATGGGTGTGAATGACATGTACAATGAGGCTATTGTGTAGTACATCCGAATGCATGGGTTCTGCTTCTGGATATTACACTTCATCATACACCATCCAGTGTATGCAACAGAGACGTTGCTGGGTCTGGGATATGTTGCTATGCACATGTTTGCCTGTGTTTGAGGTATCTTGCTTCCTTACTGTTGTTATGTCAGCACAGCTACCCGGCTATGTACTGTCACTACTGCTTGTGACCATTATGGTTGGCACCTTTTCCAATGCCCATAGTGGGGCATGTTATGTGGGCACTTCGTAATTTGCAGGACTACACATACTCAGGGCTAGTGCAGTTGACAGAACTTCACTTGTTTGCCATACTATGAGCTTATTCTGTAAGCGTTTGGGTTCCTTATTTATTTTCTTATGCCATGTCTGTGTTCCATATCGTAATGTATATGTTTTATGCTACTATTTACATGTATATTGCGGAATTTATGGCAGGGGATCGGAGGTCATTTTCCATTCTTACGATTGTTGCAGGGACACGACTGTCCAATCAGGGACTGTCCATGGCACATTGGGACAGCAGGTAACCCTGGTGACCATGCCCATGTCGCTACTGGGGTTTTCACCTTTTCCATTTTCCGATCTGGGATATTTCCGGGACTCACATCTGACTTTACAGGCCGACACATACAAACGGTCACTATATAGCATGGAAATTCAGTTGCTTGCCTAAATAATATGCCTATTATTGTGGCAATTTCCTTGCTTATTCTGTTTTTTGTGTCATTTAGGTATTTCTGTTACGGACATAACCAATTCATGCTACCATTACATTAAATACGGGATATCATTGTGTCCTACAATCGTAGCACATCAGCCATTTCTAATACATTTTTTCGGGACACAACTGTCCATGGAGTGACTGCCCCAACCAAAGTGGGACAGGTGGTGACCTTAGTCGCTGCTCCCATGTCGGTGCGGCGCGCTGACATGCGGCTGTACACCTTCTCTGAGTGTAAACACTGACAGTGCATTGCGGGACGAACGCGGTCTTATGCGTATCCTTTGCTCCTTGGACGGGTACACTTATGCCTTCGTGGCTTCTATTTGCTTCTCCATTAATTTGGGACGGGGACTATGTTGCATACTGTACATGCGTTTCATTCTGCACAGGACCTGGCTGCTGCCATTACTATTGTGGGCGGACCATGGCTGTCAGCACATTAGGTTGCTCACCTCATGCTGGCTTAGACACGCCTCCAGACGCATCCTACCTGGGCTCGCTCACGTACACTACGCACGTGTCTGTGATTCCGGTGCACTCTCATTAATATGTCTATGGCGCTACTGCGCCGGATATTCCATGCACCGCCGGCGCAGGCCTTACGCCGGCCTTGCGCCGAGCTTCATGAATCCCGGGGCTTATCTTTCTACTACTTTTGTCATTGAAATAATTGTGATACCTTCCTCCATCTAGTGAGCTTCAGACATGGAAAAATGGCATATCATAAAGACTGGAGAATTACTTTTACTGTGCTCACATTCTTAGAGCATACCTGAAAACAATGCATTAAAGTCTTGAGCCTCACATATATAGAATGAAAGTGACATCGTACAAAAAGAAATGTTAAAACTAGACAGTAGTCACACTACAAAAAGAAATATTGTGAGTCGTACCGAAAAAGCTGTTAAACATATACACCATGACCCACATCTTAGCAAATGTTTTAAAGGTGTATGTTTACTAGAAAAAGGTGGTATACATAATTGAGAATGGCCTGGCATGTTCATGCTGCAAAACAAGTACATATCTAAGCATTTTGATAATACTCTGACATTTTAAGTGGTTCCAACTATTTTAAAAAAATGTTACTTGAGTATGAATCTTAAAGCATGATGAAGCAGGGAAAGATTATGCATTAAATAAAAGTTTGACTTGAAACTTTGGCCTGTGATCTTCTTCATAAATAAACTGAAATATGCATCTGAAAAGTTAGCAACCAAAACATTTCATTCCTTGTTAGAAAAGAAGCTGTTTTATGCTATTTTTTCAGTATTATTTTCTCTATATGCAGCACAGAGCAATCCTGTACAATTAAGCTTTTCTTTTCAAACATACTCCCCTGTACCCCAGTAAAATAACAAAGAGCTTGGAATGAGAAATGTGGTTCAGGCACCCCTTTCTGCAACCCACAAACACATCTGGAAGATGAAATAAGAGGAAAGAAAAGATGCAGAGATACTTGCATAGGCGCCGGAAGCATAGGGCGAGGGGGGATGAGCGCCCTTTCACTTTTACAGCTGCAGGTTGACAATTAAAACAAAAGAAAGAAACAAAAAAACTTCTTTACTCTGCAGTGCAAATGTCTTCTCCTTTAAAGGAACACAACAGGATACGTTTCAGAAATCCTCCCTATTTCACGATCTCACTACAAACCATGAGCATTGCAGTGTTAAAAAAATGTTAACCCAACTGTTTTCCTGAAATGGTACAGTGCCTTACCATACTGTTTTGCTCTCACTTTTGAAAACCAGCTCTGTCGCCATGCTAACCGTTGCTTCTGTCGGTAAAATGCTGATGTCAGGATGGCTACATACAGGCAGTAGTTTTCTTCAGTTTCCCTCCCACTGATTGATGTAAGCTCACTGTATTTGCATTCTATTGAAAAAATACAAGCAGGTAAGTAAGCACTTGTGGCCTTACATCGAGCGAAAGCAGTATTCAGTGTAAAGCTGTGATTTTTTTTTTTTATGCTTACCCTTGAGATATGTTGTGCAGTGCAGGAACCTTTTTAACTTCATTGTGCTGAGGAGAGTTATTTTGTACTGGCCTACCTGAGACGTACAATCAATGATCAAGGAGTGGAAAGCATGTGTTTTCGTCACAATGAGGTGCACTTGAGAGATTTGCATCATAGGAGAATTAGTCAAGTACATAACAGTTTCAGTGATGCTGAGCATACCTCTCAACTGTTTCTAATTTGTACTTGAGATTTTGGTCCGTCTGTCCCTCCTAAAGTACATTTTATTCTTTTAAAGGGGGTGGAGTAGGATGAAATTATTTAAAATATGTTACCACACTACTGAAATCATCAGGGGAAATGTTTCATGTTGATGTGATTTGAGTGCTTGAGTATACATGGGAAAACTACTTAAAGGGTCATTAGGGGAGCTTTAATTTTGATATCAATTAAGTGACTGCACTGACATGTCTTAAGTGTTTGTACATGCTTTGGAAAATGACTGGAATGGTCATCAGGGGATATAATTGATTTTGGTGTCACTGGAGTGATTGTGCATACATGGGCTAACTACTGGAGGGGTCTCTGGGTAAAGTCTTCCTTTTGGTGTCATTTTGTGCATCCCTGGGAAAACAGGAAATGTCGTTGGGGGATACTTTTTATTTTGCTTTTCATGGTTGTGAAGTGCTTGCACATATATACCAAAGAATTGGTCGGTGGAAGAAGTATGTCATTTAGTAGTCAGTTAAGTGCATTTGCATTCGTAGACATATTAATGAAGGGTAGATGGGGGGAGCTTTTTGTGTTTATGCATACATGGAGATACCCCTAAAGAGGTCACTGAAGGAAATGGCTCCTTTTGATGTCAGTGAATTTTACTGGGGTACAGGGGAATATCTCTGATGTCAGTGAACTGATTGTACATACATGGGCAAACTGATGAAGGGGTCTTTGGTGGAAATGTTTTATTTAGTTGTGTAACTGGACAAACTACCAATTGGGTTGTTGAGGGAAGTCTTTTATATTCATGTCTGTGAAGTGCTTTTGTGTACATGTTCACAATAATGGAGTCATTAGGGGAAGTGTTTCGTTTTGGTGTTTGTGCATACTTGGACATACCACTGATGAGATCACCGGGCAAAATTATTAATTTCAATGTCAGCGAAGTACTTGTACACAAATGGGAAAATTACTGAATGGGTAATTGGTGTAAACTGTTCATTTTTATTTGCCCGTGAAGTGCTTTTGCATACCTGGCCAAGTATTGCATTTTGGTGTCAGTGAAGTACTTTTTCTTATATTAATGAAGATGTCGTTGGAGGAAATGGTTCTTTTGTGCTGTTTGTGCATGCATGGGCCTCCTACTAAAGGGATTGCTGAGGGAAATTATTCATTTTTATGTCAATGAAATTCTTGTGCATACATAGATGTACATCTGAAGGGTTTTATTTGGGAAAATGTTTCATTTTGATGTCATTTAAATATCTGTGTAAATGGACCAACTACAAAATTAGTCATAGAGGGAAATGTTCTGTTTTCATGTCAATTAAGTGCTTGTGCATACATGGATAAACTACTGATGGGTCATTGGGGTAATTCTTTCATTTGGTGTCAGTTAAGTGCTTTTGGAAATATTAGTACTAATTAAGAGGTTACTGGGGTAAATGTTTCTTTTTGCGATTTGTGTATACATAGAGATGCCACTGAAGGGATTACTGGGGGAAGTGATTTAACTTTGTAACCATGAAGTGCTTGTACGTACATGGACAGAATTCTGAATGCGTTGCCGAACTTTCATGTCATTTTAAGTACACATTATAGTACTTACTGCAGGCTAAAGTCACACATATCTGTAAAACATTGAGTATTATTTTACAGACCTGTCACACTGAAATTTTAGTACACAGACAGTTGATGAGATGCATGCATACTTCATTCAGTTATTCATTAAAAGTTGTATGCAGGAGGCAAAATGTAAAGGTTTTATGATACTTGATTGTCTTCCTTTCTTCATGTCATTATTACTGTTTGATGATCAGGTGGATGAACTGGCCAACTGACCCTTTTCGGTCATTACCTGGGTTGTATAAGGAAAGAATTTATTAATGTTTGTACAAGAGCAGGACTATTCTGTTGGTAAGTATGATTTCATTGTGATTTTTAAAAATATAGATGGGATAAGATTAGAATAAGAATGGGACCTAGAAAAAGGGGTGCTACAAGTGCCAGACTGTTTAGTTGATATAGGTATGTTTTGAATGAGATTTTAAACTGTAATGGAGATGAGGTATTGCTGATATATGTTGTGATACAGTTGCACAGTTGCACAAAGTATAAAGCATAGGTAGCCACCATTATGACTTTAGATTTTTGAGTAAGCAGTAAGTGTTCTTTCACTCAGTGTAGTTCTCTCTGGAATGAATACCAATTTAAGACCTTTCAGGTGTCAGAGCATCTGTATGAGCTGCAGAGGATGTTGTGGGCCATCGTAGTGTTTGTGTGTGTGTGTGTGTGTGTGTGTGTGTGTGTGTGTGTGTGTGTGTGTGTGTGTGTGTGTGTGTGTGTGTGTGTGTGCGCGTGCGTGTGTGCATGTGTGCGTGTGTGTATTAGGAAGATCCAGCCAGTTAAGGGACTGAAGTACAAGATTGTTATGTATTTGGTTTATGTTGAGATTTGCAAACTTTCCAGTTTTAATATTTTTCCAACTTGGGTAGCTGAGATGACAGAAAGTTAGTCAAAATTAAGGAAGCATATAGGAGACCAAGTAACATATTGGTTTGAGCTATGTGTTGCATCCATGCCATGACAGAAAAAAAAAATGTTCGGCTCTATAAAGAAATCCCAGTTTGTAGGTGTTCTTTTGAACTGCATGTTGAATGTTATGATGAAACCATGGGCTATAATCAATTATCATATGAAATACTTTTGTATTTGGCAGTAGCTCACTTAGTGTTATTGACTGATAGTGTTTTAAGTTACAGTATTTTGTTTGCTACATTGCAGGTGAACACACCATTTAGTTTACTTCTATTTGTATTTAGGAATAGTTTAAACTCCTCTAGCCAGTTTTTAATTTTTGTATAGGGATGTAGCACATCATATTGAAGCTGTTTAACTGAAAAGGCTGGACATATATATGTATAAATCAAATATATTTGAAGTTTAAGGTTTTTCTAAAGTTGTCATATTTTATACTCATAATACATTCATCAACTGTAATTTGTATGTCTAGGGCGATCTAACATTACATGCACAATATAGGCATGTGTTTTTTATCTTTAATTAATATGTGTGTGTGTGTGTGTGTGTGTGTGTGTGTGTGTGTGTTTGTGTGTGTGTGTGTATTTTTTATAAATTATTTGCATGTATTGTTGCTTTATTCAGGTGAAAGTAGTATATTGCAATCATTTCTTTATATTTCTTCTGTGTTTCTGTTTTCTTGGTGTATTCACAGCTGAGGCTGGCACCAGCACTGAATAGTTTTAACCACCTGATGTTGGAGGATCAGTAGCCACTAACGAGGATGGCTATAATGAACGGGCATTGCCGCTGGCTGCAGGAGGTGGATCTGACACAGAGATTCTGGTTCCCACATCCCTCCCACAGTCTGTACACAGTCAGTATGCCTAATCATACCCATGATACAGAAACATCTAAGAATAAGACTACTGATGGGGTCATCTGGGTAATTCTTTCATTTTGGTGTCAATTAAGTGCTTTTTGGAGATGTTAGTACTAATTAAGAGGTTAAATGTTTATTTTGGGGTTTGTGCATAAATTGAAATGTCACTGAAGGGATCACTGGTGGAAGTGATTTCACTTTGTGTCCATGAAGTGCTTTTACATACATGGACAGAGTTCTGAATATGTTGCTGAACTTTCATGTCATTTTAAGTGTCTGTGTAAATGGACATGATCTAAATAGGTACATGAGGCAAATGTTTCATTTTGGTATTACTGAGGTACTTTTGCAGACATGGCCATACTACTGAAGGGGTTGTGGGGTAAATCTGTCATTTTAGTGAACTTGAAGTACTTTTGCATATATGGCCAAACTACTTACAGGGTTATAAAGGAGTGACTTTACTCTATTTAACACAAACCTGGTACTCTTTATTTATAGATTGTTGCAAGGGTAATGATCCAGGGTGTCCTTTCTAAGCCTCCCAAGTTTCCCAAAAGAATAATCATCTCCTGTAGCCAAATAGGACATCAAGGGCCATGCATTTATAAGCTACCTTTTTTCATAGGGGATATGGGACCCAGGCTAGTGTACATTTCCTATTCCCCATCCACTGTTCTAGATTGCATTTAAAATAGGTAATGGAGTAATTACATTTAAACTATTTAATAGATGAACTTAGCTTCACATGGATGGGAAGCCTGTTCCATAGGAGTGGGTGTCTCTGAGACTCATCTGTTTCTCCTGCATGCTCTGTTTAAGTCACAGACAAAATTCAGATCCCTAGACCTTGTATTTCTGGTACTCTTTGACTTATGATTAGAAGATGCATAAGTGTGGGGTTTGCAGATACCTTGTAAGGCAGGCATAGATCACCCATCAGCAATTCATAGAAGAATGAGTAGAGGCAAAAGGCTTTAAGGTGCTCTGCATAAGGCGGTTTGCTACACCTTGGTTTCGTTTTGTGGAACCTCTGAGGTCACTTTAGTTGCTGCATATGATTAGTAAAGTACATACCAAAGAGACCACTGTACTCTGTTGTGGATCTGATAATGGTGGTGTACAGTGCGATAATGGCCTCTTTGACCAAGATGCCATGCCCTTATTTATAAGTTTGTGATCACTAAGTGCCCCTTTCACCCTCCGCCCTCCCCCAGTCTTCAACAGCTTCCAGCACCTCTGGATGCTGGCCTTCAGGAAGGCAAACAGATACACTGGTAAAATAAGGAAGGAAGCAAAATATCAAATGGAATGAGAAGAAAATAATCAATGACTTAAAACTCAAGTTCAGAAGGTTCTGTAGTTGATATAAGACCAGACTCAACTTGTTTCATGTGAGCATCTCTATTTTCCGGAAGCTTCAGCTAAAGACAATAGCATGATAATGATCAGCACCGTGTACATATAAAAGCAGAATCTGCAAAACATGAAAATAGGATTTTCATTTTTTTTAATTATTTATCACTGAAAAGTCTGACTGGACAAAGTCCCTTTTCAGCGTTGGCTTGAGAAGAAAAACTCCACATTAAATACATTTACATAGGCAGTTAACGTGATCTAACAATAAAAACACATTTTGAGGCACATAGAATTTAACAGGTGATCATCATGTCAAGTACACATTATAGTACTTACTGCAGGATAAAGTCACACATATCTGTAAAACATTGAGTATTATTTTAGACCTGTCACACTGAAATTTTAGTACACAGACAGTTGATGAGATGTATGCATACTTCATTCAGTTATTCATTAAAAGTTGTATGCAGGAGGCAAAATGTAAAGGTTTTATGATACTTGATTGTCTTCCTTTCTTCATGTCATTATTACTGTTTGATGACCAGGTGGATGAACTGGCCAACTGACCCTTTTCAGTCATTACCTGGGTTGTATAAGGAACGAACTTATTAATGTTTGTACAAGAGCAGGACTATTCTGTTGGTAAGTATGATTTCATTGGGATTTTTAAAAATATAGATGGGATTAGATTAGAATAAAAATGGGACCTAGAAAAGGGTGCTACAAGTGCCAGACTGTTTAGTTGATATAGGTATGTTTTGAATAAGATTTTAAACTGCAAGGAGATGAGGTATTGCTGATATATGTTGCAATACAGTTGCACAGTTTAACAAAGTATAAAGCATAGGTAGCCACAATTAAGACTTTAGATGTTTGAGTAAGCAGTAAGTGGTCTTTCAGTCAGTGCAATTCTCTGTGGCATGGATACCAATTTAAGACCTTTCGGTGTCAGAGCATCTGTCAGAGCTACAGAGGATATTGTGGGCCATCCTAGTTTGTGTGTGTGTGTGTGTGTGTGTGTGTGTGTGTGTGTGTGTGTGTGTGTGTGTGTGTGTGTGTGTGTGTGTGTGTGTGTGTTTGTGCTGGCTAATATATTAGGAAGCTTCAGCCAGTTAAGGGACTGAAGTACAAGATAGTTATGTATTTGGTTTATGTTGAGATTTGTAAACTTTCCAGTTTTAATATTTTTCCAACTTGGGTAGCTGAGATGACAGAAAGTTAGCCAAAATTAATGAAGCATATAGCAGACCAAGTAACAGATTGGTTTGAGCTATGTGTTGCATCCATGCCCTGACAGAAAAAAAATGTTTGGCTTTATAAAGAAATCCCAGTTTGTAGGTGTTCTTTTGAACTGCATGTTGAATGTTCTGATGAAACCATGGGCTATAATCAATTATTATATGAAATACTTTTGTATTTGGCAGTAGCTCACTTAGTGTTATTGACTGATAGTGTTTTAAGTTACAGTATTTTGTTTGCTACATTGCAGGTGAACACACCATTTAGTTTACTTCTATTTGTATTTAGGAATAGTTTAAACTCCTCTAGCCAGTTTTTAATTTTTGTATAGGGATGTAGCACATCATATTGAAGCTGTTTAACTGAAAAGGCTGGACATATATATGTATAAATCAAATATATTTGAAGTTTAAGGTTTTTCTAAAGTTGTCATATTTTATACTCATAATACATTCATCAACTGTAATTTGTATGTCTAGGGCGATCTAACATTACATGCACAATATAGGCATGTGTTTTTTATCTTTAATTAATATGTGTGTGTGTGTGTGTGTGTGTGTGTGTGTGTCTGTGTGTGTGTGTGTGTGTGTGTGTGTGTGTGTGTGTGTGTGTGTGTGTGTGTGTGTGTGTATTTTTTATAAATTATTTGCATGTATTGTTGCTTTATTCAGGTGAAAGTAGTATATTGCAATCATTTCTTTATATTTCTTCTGTGTTTCTGTTTTCTTGGTGTATTCACAGCTGAGGCTGGCACCAGCACTGAATAGTTTTAACCACCTGATGTTGGAGGATCAGTAGCCACTAACGAGGATGGCTATAATGAGCGGGCATTGCCGCTGGCTGCAGGAGGTGGATCTGACACAGAGATTCTGGTTCCCACATCCCCCTCCCACAGTCTGTACACAGTCAGTATGCCTAATCATACCCATGATACAGAAACATCTAAGAATAAGACTACTGATGGGGTCATCTGGGTAATTCTTTCATTTTGGTGTCAATTAAGTGCTTTTTGGAGATGTTAGTACTAATTAAGAGGTTAAATGTTTATTTTTGGGGTTTGTGCATAAATTGAAATGTCACTGAAGGGATCACTGGTGGAAGTTATTTCACTTTGTGTCCATGAAGTGCTTTTACATACATGGACAGAGTTCTGAATATGTTGCTGAACTTTCATGTCATTTTAAGTGTCTGTGTAAATGGACATGATCTAAATAGGTACATGAGGCAAATGTTTCATTTTGGTATTACTGAGGTACTTTTGCAGACATGGCCATACTACTGAAGGGGTTGTGGGGTAAATCTGTCATTTTAGTGAACTTGAAGTACTTTTGCATATATGGCCAAACTACTTACAGGGTTATAAAGGAGTGACTTTACTCTATTTAACACAAACCTGGTACTCTTTATTTATAGATTGTTGCAAGGGTAATGATCCAGGGTGTCCTTTCTAAGCCTCCCCAAGTTTCCCAAAAGAATAATCATCTCCTGTAGCCAAATAGGACATCAAGGGCCATGCATTTATAAGCTACCTTTTTTCATAGGGGATATGGGACCCAGGCTAGTGTACATTTCCTATTCCCCATCCACTGTTCTAGATTGCATTTAAAATAGGTAATGGAGTAATTACATTTAAACTATTTAATAGATGAACTTAGCTTCACATGGATGGGAAGCCTGTTCCATAGGAGTGGGTGTCTCTGAGACTCATCTGTTTCTCCTGCATGCTCTGTTTAAGTCACAGACAAAATTCAGATCCCTAGACCTTGTATTTCTGGTACTCTTTGACTTATGATTAGAAGATGCATAAGTGTGGGGTTTGCAGATACCTTGTAAGGCAGGCATAGATCACCCATCAGCAATTCATAGAAGAATGAGTAGAGGCAAAAGGCTTTAAGGTGCTCTGCATAAGGCCGGTTTGCTACACCTTGGTTTCGTTTTGTACGGAACCTCTGAGGTCACTTTAGTTGCTGCATATGATTAGTAAAGTACATACCAAAGAGACCACTGTACTCTGTTGTGGATCTGATAATGGTGGTGTACAGTGCGATAATGGCCTCTTTTGACCAAGATGCCATGCCCTTATTTATAAGTTTGTGATCACTAAGTGCCCCTTTCACCCTCCGCCCTCCCCCAGTCTTCAACAGCTTCCAGCACCTCTGGATGCTGGCCTTCAGGAAGGCAAACAGATACACTGGTAAAATAAGGAAGGAAGCAAAATATCAAATGGAATGAGAAGAAAATAATCAATGACTTAAAACTCAAGTTCAGAAGGTTCTGTAGTTGATATAAGACCAGACTCAACTTGTTTCATGTGAGCATCTCTATTTTCCGGAAGCTTCAGCTAAAGACAATAGCATGATAATGATCAGCACCGTGTACATATAAAAGCAGAATCTGCAAAACATGAAAATAGGATTTTCATTTTTTAATTATTTATCACTGAAAAGTCTGACTGGACAAAGTCCCTTTTCAGCGTTTGAGAAGAAAAACTCCACATTAAATACATTTACATAGGCAGTTAACGTGATCTAACAATAAAAACACATTTTGAGGCACATAGAATTTAACAGGTGATCATCATGTCAAGTACACATTATAGTACTTACTGCAGGATAAAGTCACACATATCTGTAAAACATTGAGTATTATTTTAGACCTGTCACACTGAAATTTTAGTACACAGACAGTTGATGAGATGTATGCATACTTCATTCAGTTATTCATTAAAAGTTGTATGCAGGAGGCAAAATGTAAAGGTTTTATGATACTTGATTGTCTTCCTTTCTTCATGTCATTATTACTGTTTGATGACCAGGTGGATGAACTGGCCAACTGACCCTTTTCAGTCATTACCTGGGTTGTATAAGGAAAGAACTTATTAATGTTTGTACAAGAGCAGGACTATTCTGTTGGTAAGTATGATTTCATTGGGATTTTTAAAAATATAGATGGGATTAGATTAGAATAAAAATGGGACCTAGAAAAAGGGGTGCTACAAGTGCCAGACTGTTTAGTTGATATAGGTATGTTTTGAATAAGATTTTAAACTGCAAGGAGATGAGGTATTGCTGATATATGTTGCAATACAGTTGCACAGTTTAACAAAGTATAAAGCATAGGTAGCCACAATTAAGACTTTAGATGTTTGAGTAAGCAGTAAGTGGTCTTTCAGTCAGTGCAATTCTCTGTGGCATGGATACCAATTTAAGACCTTTCGGGTGTCAGAGCATCTGTCAGAGCTACAGAGGATATTGTGGGCCATCCTAGTTTGTGTGTGTGTGTGTGTGTGTGTGTGTGTGTGTGTGTGTGTGTGTGTGTGTGTGTGTGTGTGTGTGTGTGTTTGTGCTGGCTAATATATTAGGAAGCTTCAGCCAGTTAAGGGACTGAAGTACAAGATAGTTATGTATTTGGTTTATGTTGAGATTTGTAAACTTTCCAGTTTTAATATTTTTCCAACTTGGGTAGCTGAGATGACAGAAAGTTAGCCAAAATTAATGAAGCATATAGCAGACCAAGTAACAGATTGGTTTGAGCTATGTGTTGCATCCATGCCCTGACAGAAAAAAAATGTTTGGCTTTATAAAGAAATCCCAGTTTGTAGGTGTTCTTTTGAACTGCATGTTGGATGTACTGAAGAAATCATGGGCTATAATCAATTATTATATGAAATACTTTTGTATTTGGCAGTAGATCACTTAGTGTTATTGACTGATAGTGTTTTAAGTTACAGTATTTTGTTTGCTACATTGCAGGTGAACACACCATTTAGTTTACTTCTATTTGTATTTAGGAATAGTTTAAACTCCTCTAGCCAGTTTTTAATTTTTGTATAGGGATGTAGCACATCATATTGAAGCTGTTTAACTGAAAAGGCTGGACATATATATGTATAAATCAAATATATTTGAAGTTTAAGGTTTTTCTAAAGTTGTCATATTTTATACTCATAATACATTCATCAACTGTAATTTGTATGTCTAGGGCGATCTAACATTACATGCACGATATAGGCATGTGTTTTTTATCTTTAATTAATATGTGTGTGTGTGTGTGTGTGTGTGTGTGTGTGTGTGTGTGTGTGTGTGTGTGTGTGTGTGTGTGTGTATTTTTTATAAATTATTTGCATGTATTGTTGCTTTATTCAGGTGAAAGTAGTATATTGCAATCATTTCTTTATATTTCTTCTGTGTTTCTGTTTTCTTGGTGTATTCACAGCTGAGGCTGGCACCAGCACTGAATAGTTTTAACCACCTGATGTTGGAGGATCAGTAGCCACTAACGAGGATGGCTATAATGAACGGGCATTGCCGCTGGCTGCAGGAGGTGGATCTGACACAGAGATTCTGGTTCCCACATCCCCCTCCCACAGTCTGTACACAGTCAGTATGCCTAATCATACCCATGATACAGAAACATCTAAGAATAAGACTACTGATGGGGTCATCTGGGTAATTCTTTCATTTTGGTGTCAATTAAGTGCTTTTTGGAGATGTTAGTACTAATTAAGAGGTTAAATGTTTATTTTTGGGGTTTGTGCATAAATTGAAATGTCACTGAAGGGATCACTGGTGGAAGTGATTTCACTTTGTGTCCATGAAGTGCTTTTACATACATGGACAGAGTTCTGAATATGTTGCTGAACTTTCATGTCATTTTAAGTGTCTGTGTAAATGGACATGATCTAAATAGGTACATGAGGCAAATGTTTCATTTTGGTATTACTGAGGTACTTTTGCAGACATGGCCATACTACTGAAGAGGTTGTGGGGTAAATCTGTCATTTTAGTGAACTTGAAGTACTTTTGCATATATGGCCAAACTACTTACAGGGTTATAAAGGAGTGACTTTACTCTATTTAACACAAACCTGGTACTCTTTATTTATAGATTGTTGCAAGGGTAATGATCCAGGGTGTCCTTTCTAAGCCTCCCCAAGTTTCCCAAAAGAATAATCATCTCCTGTAGCCAAATAGGACATCAAGGGCCATGCATTTATAAGCTACCTTTTTTCATAGGGGATATGGGACCCAGGCTAGTGTACATTTCCTATTCCCCATCCACTGTTCTAGATTGCATTTAAAATAGGTAATGGAGTAATTACATTTAAACTATTTAATAGATGAACTTAGCTTCACATGGATGGGAAGCCTGTTCCATAGGAGTGGGTGTCTCTGAGACTCATCTGTTTCTCCTGCATGTTCTGTTTAAGTCACAGACAAAATTCAGATTCCTAGACCTTGTATTTCTGGTACTCTTTGACTTATGATTAGAAGATGCATAAGTGTGGGGTTTGCAGATACCTTGTAAGGCAGGCATAGATCACCCATCAGCAATTCATAGAAGAATGAGTAGAGGCAAAAGGCTTTAAGGTGCTCTGCATAAGGCCGGTTTGCTACACCTTGGTTTCGTTTTGTACGGAACCTCTGAGGTCACTTTAGTTGCTGCATATGATTAGTAAAGTACATACCAAAGAGACCACTGTACTCTGTTGTGGATCTGATAATGGTGGTGTACAGTGCGATAATGGCCTCTTTTGACCAAGATGCCATGCCCTTATTTATAAGTTTGTGATCACTAAGTGCCCCTTTCACCCTCCGCCCTCCCCCAGTCTTTAACAGCTTCCAGCACCTCTGGATGCTGGCCTTCAGGAAGGCAAACAGATACACTGGTAAAATAAGGAAGGAAGCAAAATATCAAATGGAATGAGAAGAAAATAATCAATGACTTAAAACTCAAGTTCAGAAGGTTCTGTAGTTGATATAAGACCAGACTCAACTTGTTTCATGTGAGCATCTCTATTTTCCGGAAGCTTCAGCTAAAGACAATAGCATGATAATGATCAGCACCGTGTACATATAAAAGCAGAATCTGCAAAACATGAAAATAGGATTTTCATTTTTTTTTTAATTATTTATCACTGAAAAGTCTGACTGGACAAAGTCCCTTTTCAGCGTTGGCTTGAGAAGAAAAACTCCACATTAAATACATTTACATAGGCAGTTAACGTGATCTAACAATAAAAACACATTTTGAGGCACATAGAATTTAACAGGTGATCATCATGTCAAGTACACATTATAGTACTTACTGCAGGATAAAGTCACACATATCTGTAAAACATTGAGTATTATTTTAGACCTGTCACACTGAAATTTTAGTACACAGACAGTTGATGAGATGTATGCATACTTCATTCAGTTATTCATTAAAAGTTGTATGCAGGAGGCAAAATGTAAAGGTTTTATGATACTTGATTGTCTTCCTTTCTTCATGTCATTATTACTGTTTGATGACCAGGTGGATGAACTGGCCAACTGACCCTTTTCAGTCATTACCTGGGTTGTATAAGGAAAGAACTTATTAATGTTTGTACAAGAGCAGGACTATTCTGTTGGTAAGTATGATTTCATTGGGATTTTTAAAAATATAGATGGGATTAGATTAGAATAAAAATGGGACCTAGAAAAAGGGGTGCTACAAGTGCCAGACTGTTTAGTTGATATAGGTATGTTTTGAATAAGATTTTAAACTGCAAGGAGATGAGGTATTGCTGATATATGTTGCAATACAGTTGCACAGTTTAACAAAGTATAAAGCATAGGTAGCCACAATTAAGACTTTAGATGTTTGAGTAAGCAGTAAGTGGTCTTTCAGTCAGTGCAATTCTCTGTGGCATGGATACCAATTTAAGACCTTTCGGGTGTCAGAGCATCTGTCAGAGCTACAGAGGATATTGTGGGCCATCCTAGTTTGTGTGTGTGTGTGTGTGTGTGTGTGTGTGTGTGTGTGTGTGTGTGTGTGTGTGTGTATGTGTGTGTGTGTGTTTGTGCTGGCTAATATATTAGGAAGCTTCAGCCAGTTAAGGGACTGAAGTACAAGATAGTTATGTATTTGGTTTATGTTGAGATTTGTAAACTTTCCAGTTTTAATATTTTTCCAACTTGGGTAGCTGAGATGACAGAAAGTTAGCCAAAATTAATGAAGCATATAGCAGACCAAGTAACAGATTGGTTTAAGCTATGTGTTGCATCCATGCCCTGACAGAAAAAAAATGTTTGGCTTTATAAAGAAATCCCAGTTTGTAGGTGTTCTTTTGAACTGCATGTTGGATGTACTGAAGAAATCATGGGCAATAATCAATTATTATATGAAATACTTTTGTATTTGGCAGTAGCTCACTTAGTGTTATTGACTGATAGTGTTTTAAGTTACAGTATTTTGTTTGCTACATTGCAGGTGAACACACCATTTAGTTTACTTCTATTTGTATTTAGGAATAGTTTAAACTCCTCTAGCCAGTTTTTAATTTTTGTATAGGGATGTAGCACATCATATTGAAGCTGTTTAACTGAAAAGGCTGGACATATATATGTATAAATCAAATATATTTGAAGTTTAAGGTTTTTCTAAAGTTGTCATATTTTATACTCATAATACATTCATCAACTGTAATTTGTATGTCTAGGGCGATCTAACATTACATGCACGATATAGGCATGTGTTTTTTATCTTTAATTAATATGTGTGTGTGTGTGTGTGTGTGTGTGTGTGTGTGTGTGTGTGTGTGTGTGTGTGTGTGTGTGTGTGTGTGTGTGTATTTTTTATAAATTATTTGCATGTATTGTTGCTTTATTCAGGTGAAAGTAGTATATTGCAATCATTTCTTTATATTTCTTCTGTGTTTCTGTTTTCTTGGTGTAGTCACAGCTGAGGCTGGCACCAGCACTGAATAGTTTTAACCACCTGATGTTGGAGGATCAGTAGCCACTAACGAGGATGGCTATAATGAACGGGCATTGCCGCTGGCTGCAGGAGGTGGATCTGACACAGAGATTCTGGTTCCCACATCCCCCTCCCACAGTCTGTACACAGTCAGTATGCCTAATCATACCCATGATACAGAAACATCTAAGAATAAGACTACTGATGGGGTCATCTGGGTAATTCTTTCATTTTGGTGTCAATTAAGTGCTTTTTGGAGATGTTAGTACTAATTAAGAGGTTAAATGTTTATTTTTGGGGTTTGTGCATAAATTGAAATGTCACTGAAGGGATCACTGGTGGAAGTGATTTCACTTTGTGTCCATGAAGTGCTTTTACATACATGGACAGAGTTCTGAATATGTTGCTGAACTTTCATGTCATTTTAAGTGTCTGTGTAAATGGACATGATCTAAATAGGTACATGAGGCAAATGTTTCATTTTGGTATTACTGAGGTACTTTTGCAGACATGGCCATACTACTGAAGGGGTTGTGGGGTAAATCTGTCATTTTAGTGAACTTGAAGTACTTTTGCATATATGGCCAAACTACTTACAGGGTTATAAAGGAGTGACTTTACTCTATTTAACACAAACCTGGTACTCTTTATTTATAGATTGTTGCAAGGGTAATGATCCAGGGTGTCCTTTCTAAGCCTCCCCAAGTTTCCCAAAAGAATAATCATCTCCTGTAGCCAAATAGGACATCAAGGGCCATGCATTTATAAGCTACCTTTTTTCATAGGGGATATGGGACCCAGGCTAGTGTACATTTCCTATTCCCCATCCACTGTTCTAGATTGCATTTAAAATAGGTAATGGAGTAATTACATTTAAACTATTTAATAGATGAACTTAGCTTCACATGGATGGGAAGCCTGTTCCATAGGAGTGGGTGTCTCTGAGACTCATCTGTTTCTCCTGCATGTTCTGTTTAAGTCACAGACAAAATTCAGATTCCTAGACCTTGTATTTCTGGTACTCTTTGACTTATGATTAGAAGATGCATAAGTGTGGGGTTTGCAGATACCTTGTAAGGCAGGCATAGATCACCCATCAGCAATTCATAGAAGAATGAGTAGAGGCAAAAGGCTTTAAGGTGCTCTGCATAAGGCCGGTTTGCTACACCTTGGTTTCGTTTTGTACGGAACCTCTGAGGTCACTTTAGTTGCTGCATATGATTAGTAAAGTACATACCAAAGAGACCACTGTACTCTGTTGTGGATCTGATAATGGTGGTGTACAGTGCGATAATGGCCTCTTTTGACCAAGATGCCATGCCCTTATTTATAAGTTTGTGATCACTAAGTGCCCCTTTCACCCTCCGCCCTCCCCCAGTCTTTAACAGCTTCCAGCACCTCTGGATGCTGGCCTTCAGGAAGGCAAACAGATACACTGGTAAAATAAGGAAGGAAGCAAAATATCAAATGGAATGAGAAGAAAATAATCAATGACTTAAAACTCAAGTTCAGAAGGTTCTGTAGTTGATATAAGACCAGACTGAACTTGTTTCATGTGAGCATCTCTATTTTCCGGAAGCTTCAGCTAAAGACAATAGCATGATAATGATCAGCACCGTGTACATATAAAAGCAGAATCTGCAAAACATGAAAATAGGATTTTCATTTTTTTTTTAATTATTTATCACTGAAAAGTCTGACTGGACAAAGTCCCTTTTCAGCGTTGGCTTGAGAAGAAAAACTCCACATTAAATACATTTACATAGGCAGTTAACGTGATCTAACAATAAAAACACATTTTGAGGCACATAGAATTTAACAGGTGATCATCATGTCAAGTACACATTATAGTACTTACTGCAGGATAAAGTCACACATATCTGTAAAACATTGAGTATTATTTTAGACCTGTCACACTGAAATTTTAGTACACAGACAGTTGATGAGATGTATGCATACTTCATTCAGTTATTCATTAAAAGTTATATGCAGGAGGCAAAATGTAAAGGTTTTATGATACTTGATTGTCTTCCTTTCTTCATGTCATTATTACTGTTTGATGACCAGGTGGATGAACTGGCCAACTGACCCTTTTCAGTCATTACCTGGGTTGTATAAGGAAAGAACTTATTAATGTTTGTACAAGAGCAGGACTATTCTGTTGGTAAGTATGATTTCATTGGGATTTTTAAAAATATAGATGGGATTAGATTAGAATAAAAATGGGACATAGAAAAAGGGGTGCTACAAGTGCCAGACTGTTTAGTTGATATAGGTATGTTTTGAATAAGATTTTAAACTGCAAGGAGATGAGGTATTGCTGATATATGTTGCAATACAGTTGCACAGTTTAACAAAGTATAAAGCATAGGTAGCCACAATTAAGACTTTAGATGTTTGAGTAAGCAGTAAGTGGTCTTTCAGTCAGTGCAATTCTCTGTGGCATGGATACCAATTTAAGACCTTTCGGGTGTCAGAGCATCTGTCAGAGCTACAGAGGATATTGTGGGCCATCCTAGTTTGTGTGTGTGTGTGTGTGTGTGTGTGTGTGTGTGTGTGTGTGTGTGTGTGTGTGTGTGTGTGTGTGTGTGTGTGTGTTTGTGCTGTCTAATATATTAGGAAGCTTCAGCCAGTTAAGGGACTGAAGTACAAGATAGTTATGTATTTGGTTTATGTTGAGATTTGTAAACTTTCCAGTTTTAATATTTTTCCAACTTGGGTAGCTGAGATGACAGAAAGTTAGCCAAAATTAATGAAGCATATAGCAGACCAAGTAACAGATTGGTTTGAGCTATGTGTTGCATCCATGCCCTGACAGAAAAAAAATGTTTGGCTTTATAAAGAAATCCCAGTTTGTAGGTGTTCTTTTGAACTGCATGTTGGATGCACTGAAGAAATCATGGGCTATAATCAATTATTATATGAAATACTTTTGTATTTGGCAGTAGCTCACTTAGTGTTATTGACTGATAGTGTTTTAAGTTGCAGTATTTTGTTTGCTACATTGCAGGTAAACACACCATTTAGTTTACTTCTATTTCTATTTAGGAATAGTTTAAACTCCTCTAGCCAGTTTTTATTTTTTGTATAGGGATGTTGTACATCATCTTGAAGCTGTTTAACTGAAAAGGCTGGACATATATATGTATAAATCAAATATATTTGAAGTTTAAGGTTTTTCTAAAGTTGTCTTACATGTTATACTCATAATACCTACATCAACTGTAATTTGTATGTCTAGGGTGATCTAACATTACATGCACGATATAGGCATGTGTTTTTATCTTTAGTTAATATATATATATATATATATATATATATATATATATATATATATACATGTGTGTGTGTATTTTTTTATAAATTATTTGCATTTGCATGTATTGTTGCTTTATTCAGGTGAAGGTAGTATATTGCAATCATTTCTTTATATTTCTTCTGTATTTCTGTTTTCTTGGTGTAGTCACAGGTGAGTCTGACACCAGCACTAAATAGTTCTAACCGCCTGATGTTGGAGGATCAGTAGCCACTCACGAGGATGGCTATGATGAACAGGCACTGCCTGGGGTTGCAGGAGGTGGATCTGACACAGAGGTTGTGGTTCCCACATCCCCCTCCCACAGTCTGGACACAGTCATTATGCCTAATCATACCGATGATAGAGAAACATCTAAGAATAGATAGGTTAACGGGAACATGTTTGATCAGGGTAGCATGGATATCCCAGTTGCAGATATGGTGGATTCTCCCTCTAGCCTTTGTGATGGTGAAGTACCACACAGAGGTGCTGCAGAGGTGCTCAGAGGAGACATGCTTATACAACCCCTGATGTTGGTGTGTCTGTAAGTGTCACCCAGCATACGTGCAGGGCCATCAGGGAGGCACAGGCATGGTGCATTGGAGCCTCAGAAGAGATAGTCAGAGAACTGCATGCCATACATTCTGATGTACAAGACTATCTGACCCATGTTGGTGAGTCCTTGGACTGGAGGAATGACACACTTGACCAGGAAGTTTGTATGTTATAGAATCCCTGCTGGATAAGTTTCAGCAGACATGAGGCTGAACAGCAAGTACATCATCAGATGTTAGTCAGTGGGGCCTTGGGCATGTCAGATGCTGTTTCCACAGTGGTACTACTTAGACTGCTACATCAGTGGTGGCTGTGTCGATATCCAGACAAGGTCAGCCATGCTGTCATGTACATGGACATAGTTGTGATGCAGCTCATCCAGCTGACCACATTCATGTTCATGTTCAGGTTGTACCCCGACTTCTAGCCAGGGTCATAGACCTAACAATGCAATTCCTGGAAGAGGTAGTTCACATAGCTGGGAACATCACTGTTGAACTAGGTCCTCTACCACATGGTTCACACCTGTCCAGGATGCCAGTGCACTGTGCTAGCAAAATGCTGTGGCTATGTTCCTGCAGATCCACACACAGTACACCTCATGATGATCATGACACCTCACACACAGTTATAATATTCTTCAAATCTGCATTTTTCTCATCTGAAGACACTGGCCCTAGCAGTGCATACTTACTCTGATCTCATCTCTCACATGCACACACTGTACTTTTGTGTCAGTCTTATCATCCTGTAACCTACTCATACACACACATGCACACACATTTTGTTTAAGTGATGGAAAATGTGTCCTGCCTTTTGCACAGTTCTGTGACTTGGAGTTGCCTATGTCTAGTGCACTGAGTGGCCAGCTAATGATTGCTTTCTCAAAAGTCTGTTTTCATCAGGATGCAGTTTGTTTTAGATGCTTAACTTCTGTAGTGTTATTAATTGTAGTGGTCATAGTTGTAGTTGCAGTAGTAATAGTAGTAGTAGAGGTAGTGAGATTAGGAATAGTAGTCTCAGTAGTAGTAACTGTAGTAGTAGCAATAGTAGTAGTAATGGTAGAAATAGTCATAACAGTAGCAGTAATAGTAGCAGTAGCAATAGTAGAAGTAGTAGCAACAGTTGTAGTATTAGTAATGGTACTAGTAGCAGTATTAGTCTTTGCATTAGTAGTAGCAGTAGTTGTAGCAGTAGTGGTAGCAGTAGTAGTAGTGGTGGTAGCAGCAGTAGTAGCAGTAGAATTAGTAGCAGTAATAGTAGCATGAGTAGTAGCAGTTGTAGTGATAGCAGCAGGAGTAGTAGTAGCAGTGGCTGAAGTAGCAGTAGTAGTAGTGGTAGTGGTAGTAGGAGGAGTGGTAGTAGCAGTGGCAGTTGTCGTCGTAGTAGTAGTACACTAATATTACTTATGTAGTACAGCTTGCTCAGGCCCTTGTCCAGATGAAGCTGAGATTGCCCTGATCTTTGCTGGGTGGTCTGGCTTGGGCTGCTTATGTCTGCTGTACAATAGTGAGAGGGCCAAGCGTGTTTTGCGGAAATATCATTTTTTTCTTTTTACTGTTAGACTGAAACTTGTCATTTCTGTCTTAACTTATTCCTTTTTCATTTGTGGTTATAAGGTTCTGTAACTATGCTTGGTCATCTACATGTTCAGATGATGGGCACATTGTTCCACCCCCTGTATGTTTGTTTTGACATGGGCCTTTTTAGGCTTGATGCAAAAGGAAGAAACAATACACATGCAAGAAAAATACTTTTGTTTCATTTTCAAAGGTTCATAGTTGGTTTGATCTGTATTTATTGCATGTATCTGTCATATATAGTACTTATGACATTCCTGTACAGGTAAGCCTTATCTGTTTATTAGAGGTTTATTACTCACCTTTGTTATTGCTGCTGACAACGTCATTGTCTGTGGCTGCCTATATCTGATGCTCACAGTAACCAGGCTTTGTATGGGAAAGCAAAGGGTGATATGTTTGCATGCATCACTATAACTGTTTGTGTGTGCTTTGCTCTTTTCTTTTTAATTAAGTGATGAGTATATGTGCTATTAGCTACCTCTTAGCCAATGTCATGGCATACTGTACATAACTCTGTCTGCCATAATTGTCCCCAGCTGCAGATTCCTCATATGTGTCTGCTGGCCCAGCCTGTGGTGCTGGGAACTATGGTCCCAGTACTTGGGAACACTGTGGCAGCTATTCTCTGATGTGAGATGACAGAGACAGTAAGTATTTTGGCAAACATGATGGGGTCATATTTCAGGGCACCTCCAAATGTATTTATACATCACAAGCATGTCTTGAGCAGGCCAAATACATGCTCTATGATATCTCTAGGCTCTGCATGTGAATTGTTATAATTGTTGTAACCTTCTTCAGTGAGGTTGTGCAGATTTCTCATTGGAGTCATGAGCCAATGTTTCAGTGCATATCTTGCAACCTCTGCTAGATGTTTCTGTGGAAATCTAACCCTTGAAAACCTTAGTTACAGATCACAGGTTTGCCAGATGTGCAAGGGTGGCCTGCTTACACATTATAAATAATACCTTGTGCATTACATACCACTTGGCAGTTGATGAAATACTTACCTATTCTGCTTATGTACCTCCTTCCCAGTTCATCATGTGGGGCTTTGATTTCAATGTGAGTGCAGTCTATGACTCCCAGTCTCTCCAGAAAATGTGCTATGGCATAGAAATGTGTGTCTATATTATGCAATTGAAAGTTTAGGTTAGCGAATACCTAAACATCGACCTGGTAATATCAAAAAATTAAAACAGTGAATGGCCGATTTAATGTAGGGAATGAATTCTCTTGGCCAGAAAAAAAATTAAACCAAATTAAAGTGGAGGGCTTTGCCCCCCGCCCATGATGTGGGGGGCTGTGCCCCCCACAACCCCCCTAACTAAATATACCAACTACAAGATCGGTCTACAGTGGGGAATTGGACAAAATCCGCATAATGGCCAATGGAATTCTTTCCCTACATTAAATTTGCTGTTTGCATTTTTTTGATTTCGCTATTACCAGATCGACGTTTATGTATTTGTTAACCTAAACATTCGATCAGGTAATAGGAACCCTAGAAATTCTGCATAGTGGTACTCTCTCTTCTGGGGTAGGTGGAATACAGATATGCTTCCCCACATGTTGCAGCATTGCAATGAGGAACTGGTTTAGTATTCTTGAGACAGAGTCCTATGAAACCTGTAGATTGCTGAAAACTCCCAGTAGCTAGTACCCGTAATGCTATACATACTTTAAGTTTTCACTGGAATAGGTCCTACAGGTGAGGACGGCAGATGTTCACTACTTGCTCTACAGTAGCCTTCTCCACCCTGTACTTATTTATTATTTCTTTTTCATGTAATGCATGGTAAGTCAAATGTGAGCTGAACTATCTATGCTTCTATGCCAAAGTCTGTCAGCAGCAGTTCCTTGTATAAGAGCTTGTTGGACATACAGATTTATAATGGTTGCATTAACCCTTAACATTTTTCAAAGTTTTCCCATTGATATATTCTGGCATGTCTTGCAGTTCAGAGCTAAAGTGAGTTGTGACATGTTTGCACTCATTTTATGCATTTCTGAATTACTCTACCATGCTTTTTCTATTTTATGGTGGGAGGTTGGCATAATAGCTAAGATGTTTGCCTTACAGACACAAGGTGTAGGGTTTGTTTCTCGCATAAGCTAACTGGGAAGGCTTAAAATGGCCAACAAGGGCAGTCAGCCTAGTACTAATCTGTTAGCATGTACCTTAATTATTTATATACTTGTTAGCATGTAGTGCTAATCTGATGTACCTTACCCGACACCTGCAGCAACTGGAAAGACCCCAAAAGTACCTCACCACGAGGATCAAGGGATTCAAACAGATGCCCTACGCAGCTAGGCTAAAGAAACTCCAGCTCTACTAAGTTGCTTACCGCCTACTCAGAGGCGATCTGTGCCTGACGTATAAAGCCATGTCCAACCCAGAATTAATGGACATGCTCCACCTCAGGAAATCCAAATCCCTTAGAGCTACACGCTCCAGGGACTTAAACCTCAGCACAGAAATAAATAGGACATGCTGGAGGGACAGATTCATATCCCAGAGGTTCCCCTCACTCTGGAACAAAATCCCAATCCATGTTAGGCAGAGCCCCTCAATGACCCTCTTCATGAGAAATCTTGATGAGTGGATGGGAGATCGTAGGTTTACCCCTGGAATCTCTTCTGTGTCCCTACTAGACAGAGGCACAGTAAACTAAGCTTAAAAGGGCTATCTTCTGTGACCTACTATACAGAGGCACAGTCAACTAATCTAAAAGGGTGGTGAAAGCCAAACACACTCTGGCTAGGCTTATAAATTCCCTAGGGCAGATAGCCTAGTATCAACCTATGAACCTATGAACCTATAATATGTGAAACTGCTAGCATGTACCTTGGTTATTTATATATTCGTTAGCATATCTGGCTGCTAACCCTTGTTTTGCATCCAGCTGCAATGTATGTGGCTATTTTCTGAATCACAAACAGCTCAGCTATTGATGCACATTGAGCAAACAAGCTCACTGCAATGCAAAGGCATTCTGGAAACCAGACCTTTGTCTTTTCCTAATAAGACATGTCTGAACCTGATTTATCAAACATGTTATGATGTGTTAACGTGCTAGAAAACATTGTTGCATATATGTTATAATCACTATTTAATACTGATATCACCCTATAAGAGTTTCATAGCTGTGGGTTTTATCTTGTTTTAATATAGGAGATATAGGACACATTTCTATAAAGGAGGTATAGTACATGTAATTCACCTAGCCAATCAGAACATTTTTTCAAGGCCACAAGGGGGAGGTGTTTGACCAAGTACATGCATAGTGTGCACTCTTTCAAAGCAGACTGGAGGAGATGGAAATTTATAAGTGGAAAGTACAAATTATCTAATATGTGTGTCATAGTTAGGACTTATGCACACTCATCTGAAACAGGCAGCTTGTTTCTTTTTTTATCTACTGTACTCAACACTGTAAGCCAGAAGGTGGTGCTATAGTCACAGTCATGTATGACTGCTTATAAAACCAAAGTGGTCAGTAAGTTATACACTTTTTAAGGCTATTGTTAGAATATAAGTAACAAAGACCCACTACTTATCTCACCTCATTATTCATTAACTGATGGCTCCTGTCAAATAATAGTTGTATTAGTCTTTATTTGTTTTAATACACTAATTTAATTCTTGAATTTGCTCTATGTGCACTAAATAAACTCAAATTAACTACACCAGAGCAATATACCAGAGTGCATGAAAGGTCTCACATACAACTTATATTCCATGAACAGAAAATGCCTTTTAATTCTTCATAATACCATTTTCTGACTAGCAAATGTTTACTGAACCTTTCAAGATTGCTCTCGCTAGAGTTGTGGTGATCTTGTGAAGTTCTGCTCCATAATTTGCAGAGAAGAAAAACATTCTAAGTTTGCCTACCATTGCTGGTTTTGTTTGTATGTGCTGATGACAAAATGAGAAACAAATTCTAATTTTCTAACCTTGGAACTTCGGCCTGAGTTCTTGGATATGAATGAACAACAGCTGTGAAAAATATCACACCCGATAATCTAGACATAATAAAATAGTTAACACATTGCATAAAACTGAATGAAGAAAGGGCATATGAGGTGTATTACCCATGCACTTAACTAGGCATCTATAAAAAAGAGTAAAACTGTCAGCATCCCTTCCTGCATGGTGTATCATGAGGGTAAAATTAGCATTTGCTTTTAAAGAAAAGTCACTCCTTGTCAAACCTCTCAAACTCTTAGCACAAGAAATCGACAAAGCCAAAAATAGCGGCTGGGCAAAGGCTCAAAAATAGGGACAAATTTTAAATATTGCTCATATAAACTTAGAACATTGCTAGAATAAAAGGTGGTGTGTTACCATACATATACTGAATGATATGAAGACCGAAACTGAAATGTCTGTCATTATTTAATGAATGTAAACTTCACTGATTTGCCAGAAATCCACAAATGTTATGAGGAATAGACCAAAAATATGAGGCACAAATCTGGACATTCTATGAAAATCTGGACAGCTGTGTTCCTTGCACATTTCAATGCTGCACTTTATTCATGAGTGAAATACATACATATATATATATATATATATATATATATATATATATATATATATTATATATATGTATGTGTGTATATATATATATATATATATATATATATATATATATATATATATATATATATATATATATATATATATTCCTGATGGCTATTATGGGGCATTACTCCCTGTGACAGGGTAGGATTATCTGAGTCCAACAGAGTCATATTGGCTACATTTGTTGCCAATCACATGCAGCTAATGTGTCAGCTATGTAACAGGTAGCACACTTGCCTTTGGTACTGTTAGAGCAGAAGTCTACTGGTTCTATTCTAGCCCCAGGTGATTGGTTTGTGGCACTGCGGTGCAACATTAGGGTGAATGTTGTAATCCAGAGCATGTTGTCTTTCAGAAGAGACATTAAATTACGCTCCCATATGCTTGAATTGGTGGTAACTCAAGTGGATGTAAAAGATCCCATGGAACCTATTAAAAAAAGAGTATTGGGAAGTTCCTTGATGCCTTGGCCAAACTTCAACTAGTCATATAAATGCTACTGCAGATTTTCCCTGGAAAGAGACCACTAGCCAGGTGGGACTAACTTGGTCAACAAAGGATAAATAAATAAAATAAAAGTTCTTGACAGATGTAGCAAAGGTTAATATTAGTAACCAGCAGCATTGCTGAAGCAAAAGAAAGAAACTGTATAGACTCTAACACACTGCATCTATGATAAATAGCATTCTAACGTGAATTCACTGCTTTACTGTTTATTTATTTTATTTGTTTAGTTTGTTGACTGTGGTAGTACACTGATGAAAATAGACCATTTGCAGGCACAGAGTGGTTATGCTATGTGGGGTACCACTGCTCACTGGATGAAGATTATACCTGCCAAAGTACAAAAGCTAATGTACATTTTATTTAACCTTTGGATAACATTTTAGACATACTTAAACAATATATATATATATATATATATATATATATATATATATATATATATATATATATATATATATATATATATATTTATATATATATGGTTCCCATTCAGAAGCCTGAAACATCATAAGCCTGAAAATCAAAATCCTGAAACCAAAAGCCTGAAAATTCGGAATCCTGAAAACTCAAAATCCTGAAAGCCCAAAATCCTGAAAGCCCAAAATCCTGAAACTCAAAATCCTGAAAACACAAATAATGCTAATATTCCAATACAAAGACACTAATATCTACCAACTGACCCTAACCCTAACCCTAACCCTAAGGTCCGTCACTATCACACACTCACCTGACCTGCGCCCTAACCCTAACTCACTTAAACCGCCCCTAACCCCAATTTCTGTCACTATTGCATACATCCCTAACCGGCGCCCTAACCCTAACTCACTTAAACCGCCCCTAACCCAAACATAAAACCAACTGCACACTTACCTGAACCCAACGCATGACCTAACACCACAGGGCTAACAATAGCAAAGTCACAATGACATCAGTATGTCTATTTTGTGTTTTCAGGATTTTGAGTTTCAGGATTTTGGGCTTTCAGGATTTTGGGCTTTCAGGATTTTGAGTTTTCAGGATTCTGAATTTTCAGGCTTTTGGTTTCAGGATTTTGATTTTCAGGCTTATGATGTTTCAGGCTTCTGAATGGGAACTATATATATATATATATATATATATATATATATATATATATATATATATATTTTTTTTTTTTTTTTTTTTTGATTTAGTAGCTATCTGATATGAAATGCCATCAGTATCACTAATTAAAATCAGTAATAAAACATATCAAGTCTATAAGTCTCTCTTTGTAAACTTGGATACTGGTGCAGATAAATAGCCAAGAGCAATGATTAAAGGTCATGAGGAAAACAGCAGTAGCAACCTAATATATTTATTTTAGAAAAGCAAGATATATGTTTCAGAAAATGAACTAAATCCCTTCTGCAGTATGAATAGTTTATTTCTTTAGAAACAGACTTAGGAGAATATTATAATACTAATGCTGAGCTGGTGCCAATACATTTGATCATTCTCTCTAATGATGCTTAATTTTCTGAGTGCATTGAAATTAATTCAGTAAAGAGTTTCATATTTTTGGCATGATCAATATATAGAAAAGTTATGGTTATCAGTGCTTGCATTCCTAGAAGCTGTAACACCAAACTTCAGGATGCATGAGTGGATGCAAAGGTCAGCAAGCAGGGTCTTGACAATTTTTACAAACTGCCTCTGTCCATAAGAGGCATGGGTGCCACTCCAGGAATGAATTTGCAATTTGCCATCCATTGGTCCAGATTCAGTTTGATCAGGGAAAAGTTCTGCTTCATGTGACAGAGGAAGCCTATTTGACAGGAGGAACAATGTCTGGGGCATATATCTGTCTCTCCAGAATGATCTATCCATGTAAGAGATCAGGTTTAGATGTTTGGAGCAGGTAACCCTCTTGCAGCTAGTTTCATTAACATGCAACATTTCCATCAGGGATGCATCAGAGACTGCCTTTCTAGGTCAGGCACAGATAACCCCTCAGTAATCAGTAGGAAACTGAATACAGTGATAGGGCTTTTAATTGCCCTCATATGATATTTTAGGATCTGGATGCCATGCCCTTACTTATAAGCTAAGTCACATAGAAGGATTTCCTCACCAGCATGGACACATGGTGATCAAAATTCAAATTACTTTCTGAGTACCCAGCTCTATCTCATCATTGGGTCCTTTCTTAGGAGATGCTATCAATGTTGAAATTTGCAAGGATATTTGACTTCCCAAAGGGTATTATTATGCACTTCTTTGTTGTTAGATTGAGGTTATGTCTCTGTCACCAATCATTAGTCTGTATCAGACCTTTCTGTAGGATATCATCATTTGGAAAGTCAATAATTGCCCCCAACTTGCAGTCATCAGCAGACTTGGTCAGCCAAAGGCCATCTACATTTGTCTTGACATCTGAGAAATATATCTCAAACAAGAGGGAGCCCAGCACTGAGCGCTGTGGTACTCCACTGGTGACTGGCCTCTTGCATGTGGATTCCCTACTCTAACAACATCCTTTAGCCATTTGCCTGTTCATCTGTTGATACAGAAGTTTATACCCAATTTTTGGAGTTTATTTATAATACCTGAATGAGGTATTGTTTTAGATGCCTTGTCTAGGTCAAGTAGGGGAATACACTTCCCTACCCTCATTCGTGACTTTGGCGACCTTCTCAAAGAAATCCACCAGACTGAGTAGGTAGGACTTTCCCTTAACAAAGCCAAACTGTTTTAGGTCTAGAGTCTGAAAATTTCCTATGTCATTGCTAATCAGGTCCATGATTATCCTTTCCATAGCTTTATGTATGAGGTTAGTAAGCCTTATGGGTTAGTAGTTTCCTGGGTCCATTGATGATCCCCCCCATCTGCATAGGGATGACTGTTGCTGTCTTTACTCTCCTGAGACAAAGACCATCTGGAGATTTCAATGACAAATAAAAATCTGCTCTCAGTAGAATGAAAGTTGTCAGTGAATGTAGCTGGGTACCTTAAAACTGATGTTTCACGTCTGTATTACTTAATTTGTAAACAAGCCTCAACAAACAAAAACTAGCACCAAATATCATCCTCAGTGCATTAGCACTGCATTTGTCAAATACCAATACAGCCTACACAGGACAATGAATATCCCCCAAGTTAGGCGGCTCCTCTGGATAGACCACAGGATTCAGGTTCATTTAATCCCACCACAGAAAGGGAATAAATGCTATGGGACTGCAGCTTACTAGGTTAGATGCTGGCTGTACTACACATTACTTGCCTTCTCTGTGCTTTAAATAAGACTATGCTCAGCATTATTTCATTGTATGCAGCAAGTGCTTGACTTAATTGACATCATATAATCAGCTAAATTACACAATATATAAAATGGATAGCTGTGCCTTCTTTCTTATGGTTCTTGTATCTGTAATATAGTATGTATGTAATCAGTTTTATATACTTTTTTTCCTTAAGTATGAGTTAGTTCAGATTCAGAAAGCAAACATGCTTCTACAGTGTGGTAATCAAGGTTTCAGTGTGTCAACATAAGGTAACTTAAGTTTATGTAGTAGAGACTGAAGCACTCATTACAAAACAGAGTATGTTAGCAACTCTTTTACATGCTGCATGAGCATAAAAACACGATTACAGAATAATCAGTACCTTGTTGAAGTTGAAGTCTGCCTATTATTTTTAATTATTTTTAGCAAGGTTAACCTTAATACAGGGACTTGAATAATCATTACCATGATAACAGTAGGCGAATTGTTCTGGTTTATGCTAGATGCATTTCTCTGTCATTATGCTTATTGGTTTATGTTAGTTTTTCATGTTTTATCTTTTCTTATTGGTATTTTGATCTATATTTTACCTATATATTTACACACACTTGTGAATTTCTGTATATGGACATGGCTGTACTGTTGAGAATACAGGTAGGGGGTTTATTCATGATTTTACAAAGTTAAAAACAAACTGTGTATGAATTGCTGTTCAAGTATTTGTGTTTTTTCAGTTATATCTTGTTAATTAAACCCGTTTAATTATTAAGGTTTATAGAGGTTTAGTGTGTTTTTCAGACTAATAATTGGTGCTTTAGAGTTTTTACTTAAAAAGTATTTGAGCTACACAAAAAATGATTGTGTTTTTATGAGTGAACTTAACAATGTGTATGTTTTTTCAAAACACTGTAAAGGGCTCTTTAAATTGCAGAGAGGATACACTAATTCACTAGCTTGTTTCTTAACTTGACATATGACTTGTTACTTGTATTTAAAGAGTTGTGTGCACAATGGCATTTTTTTCTGATGAAGACCATATAATTCGGACAAAAGTGCTCATTGCTGTGGAATAAAAGAATCTTAGTTTCTCTTCTTCCCCCTTCTTTTGGATTATTTGTTGGATTGCTTCCTTTTTTGTAACTTTTCAAAACATATTTACATTATTTACAATATTTAGAACATGATTCTTACAGTTATGTTAAACTTTCATTTATTTAGTCCCCCCCACTCTTTTCTCCACAACCAGTCTTGCTTTCTTAAAAATCTCTGATGATAACAAATTTCCATTGTATTTTACTTCATTATTTCTTTTGTTCCATATTATCCATATTATACAAAATATTTTTGTATCCAGTTTGTTAATATCCTTTTGTTTTACATTTTTGTAATGTCCATATTCAGTCATGTCGATATTAATAAATTCAATGTTCTCTGATTCTTTTAAATCTCCTTTGTCATATATTTCCTTCCAGAGTTTAAATGTCCTTTTATGCTTTATAAAAAAACATGGTCAGTGGTCTTTAATTCACCACAATGTATACAGATTCTATCTTTTATTATCTTATATGGCATGTTTGCCTTGACTGGTGACTTACTTATTGATAATCTCCACAAAGAATGTGTGCATTCTACATGTTTTTCTGCCTATTAATTCTCATTTTACTGTTTGGATTTTTTTCTTCACTTATATGTTTCCAAGGATAAACATAATAACATTTTCCATTATATTTGCATACCACATCCTTGTATTGTTTTCTCTTTCCTATATAAATTATCCATAGCAGTATTTTCTCTAGATATAATTTCAAGCCCATACAATGAACATTTTTACCTCTTTTTAAATATTCTAACTTTTCCCAAATTACTTTGTTTTCCTTCTAGGATTTTTGTTAGTATTGTTTCTTTATCTTTCCTATTTACTAAGATTTTAGACAAGTTTAACAAAAAACATATACAATTGGAGTAACAAGGTCAATGCTCCTTCTTTGTTATTTACATAAAGAATGCCTATTTTCACTGGGTTTAGTTTTGAACTCCAAATGAATGTAAAAATTACATTCATTAAATCCTTTTTAATGCTAATGGAATTGTACATACATTAGTTAGATGTGAAATTTATCTAATATTATGGAGTTACTTAAATCTGCCTTTTTTATGCACGACAGCCTAAATGTTCTCCAGAATATGCAATGACCTTGTATTCTAACTATCACAGCTCGCTGTTGTTGTTCTCTTAATTGTTCATTCCCAAACTTTATTCTTAAGATTTCTGTCTCTTCCTCATTAAATTTAATGCCCTATATTTCCTGACAAAAAACCTAGCCCATTACTTTTTTTCTTTATTATCATCAATCCTAACATCTTCATTTCTCTATTGAGCATTTCTATGGCTGTTTTCATCCATTCTGTATTCATAACTACTAACACTAAATCACCTTCATATGTAAACATACCTGGTATCATAAATCCTTCTGTTGTCTGATAGCTAGCTTCTTCCAATATAGAATAAACCTTAGTGACCACTGCATTCATAATTAATGTAAATAAGATGCTACTGGTTGGATATCCTTGCTGAATACCACTTCTTAGTCTTATAATTTAATTTACCCATCCATTGACTGCCAATCTCACTTTCTTTCATTGTAAACTGACTTCAGAGTGTTTGTTGTTTTCTTACTTATGTTATATGTCTCTACAATTTCTTATGCTTGTTATGTCATCTGCCAATTCTCTTATTAATATTAATAGTACTTGACTTCCTTTGCTTCTAGTTCCAAAGATTGTTTCAGATAATCATTTATTAACATTGTTTGCTATTTTTTTTTTTCTATTATTTTTCAAGAAAATCTTATAATCTATATTATTTACTACTAATGGTCTTCAGTGTCATATATTCATTTTTTCTCCCTTCTTCCATATGAATTTCATTACCCCAGAAATATCTTTTCATCATTTATACCTTTTTCAAATCATTCATTTATTACTTCTAAGAAATATTCTTTTTGCCATTCTTGCATCTTTTTATACATTAAGTATTCAATTCTATCTATTCCTGTAGCTGATTCAACGTTTACTGTCTTAAGTACATGTTCCATTTCTATTAGTTTAATCTTTTCCTCCATCCTTTTATTGTCTTCTTCACTTAACTTGTTTAATTCCCATCTATCTTTTAATATAATGTCACTTACTGTGAATGTCATATGTTCTTTAATTGTTTTCATAATTTCTTCTTCTTGTGTATTTATTGTTACATTTTCTATCTTTTAATTCTCTCATTATTTTTGTATTTTCTTTAACTATTTTATTTAACTGTGGTGCTACTTCTTCTTTCTTTCCATGCAAAACATATCTTGGTTTAAACAATTTTCTTTTAATTTTTCCTTGATTCATTGCATACAGCTTTCTTTCTGTTTTTATAAACGCTTCACTATTACGTGTTATGATTTTGAATATTCGGTTACTAATTTCCTTATATAGATAAAAATCCTGTAGTCTTCTCAACTTTTTCCATTTTAATTCTTCCTTTCTATATGTTTCTTTCAAATTGATCCACCAACTCATTCAGTCTTTATAAAATTCACTCTTACCTACGTGATATTGTCACAATTGTAGTATTATGTCTTTTGCCTGTTCATTCAATTCTGACTCATTGATTCTTTTTATTCATTTGCCTATTTTTATGTAATTTCTTCTTTCTTGTATCTCTATCCATATAGCTACATGATCTGAATTTCCTGTGATTTAAAACCCTTGCTGTAGTATAGTCAAACTGTCTGAAACTATACAATAGTCAATCTCAGTTCTTAAATTGCTTCTTTTGCATGTCCAATTTTTATTTTCCCATAAATGCAGTTTATAATATGTAATCATATCTAGAATTGCTTTAGCATCTGTTCCTTCTTCATATTTGTGTTATAGATCACAATTAGCCCCCCCCCCATTACAATGTTTAAATTTACATGATTCATTATTTTTTAAATGTAGTTTCTCTTTGTTTCTGTAAGGTATGTATTTTTATACCTTATGTCTAGGATCACTCTTTTCTAATAACTACTATTGTATAATCTAAAATATCTATCTATCTATCTATCTATCTATCTATCTATCTATCTATCTATCTATCTATCTATCCATTCTTTGCAAAGCATGATGACAACACAGCATTTTTCACTACCTAGATTACAAATTATTTTACCTTCCCATAAACCATTTATTTGTTTTCTTTCATCTATTATTATTCTAATGTCTATAAGTGCTATTTTATGGATACCTAATGTCATACACCATTATAATACTCCTAACCTATGATGAATAGTTTTTATGCTGTTGACATTGACAGCTAATATTCTCACTATGACTCAATTTTATCTTCACCCTTTTCTGTTTTTGCTTTCATTTATAGTTACATTTTTGAACTTGTGTTTTCTGTTTTTTACTCTTTTACCTATAAAACATCTTTCACTTCTTACTTTTACCCATTTATTTTCTCCTTCATCACTTGTATTACTTATTTCTTCTTCATTTGTTTCCTTATCTTTTACATCATTCACACTCTCTCTCTCTCACATCCATTGTTACTTTGATGTCATTCATTTGTTCATTTTGCACTTCCTCTATAGTGTCTGATGTAATTTTCTCCTATTCCTATTCCTGTACTAATGTAGTTTCTTGTGTATGTTTCTCTAATTCTGTGTAATCCATCCAAGAATGACCTATATTTTTTGCATTTTATACACTTTTTTCACATTTCTTTGCTTCATGACCATTTTTTTCCACATACAAAACATTTTTTCATACAATTACAAATTAAATGATCATCCTTGACACATAAAAAACACATCTTGGGTCATACACAGCATCTCACCATGCCTTTGTGTCCATCAATAATGAATATATTTGGTAAATGTACAATTTTTTCATCTTGCATTTTCAATATTACACAACTTTACCAATCCCCAGTCCATAACCCTCTATTATCATGCATTTTTGTTACATGTATAACATCTCTACATATAGTCTTTAAATATTCTTTTAAATCATCTCTTTCAATTTCAGTTATAAATTGCACGATCTCTTTCTTCTTGGCTTCTCTATGAAAAGCCTGTGTACCATATAAGTTCCAAGGATAAATGTCTTTTCTTTTGTTATGCTGTTCTAGAATTTTTTCCATGTAGTTATCCTCTTCATAAAATGTCAGAAAATGTATCCTTATTAATACAAATGAAGGTTCTTACCTTTCTAGGTTCTATCTCCAGTGGTGCTATAACACTGTCCCATACCTCATACATGTCTTATCCCTTTTCCGCCTTTTTGCTTATCCTCACACAACATTTTCTTCTAATTTCTGTATTTTTTCCTACTCTTCTTTCCCCTTCTCTCACTGTGTATGCATGCAACCTTCTTTCTTCTTTTTTTCTCTTAGGAATCTTCATTCTCCTGAATCCTGTCCGTTATATCTCCCCATGATGCTGCTTTTTCACTCTCCTGCTAACTTTGATCTATCAATTCTTTTAGGTAGACATCCTACAACCCTTCCAATTGGAGAGTTGTAACAAAACATTCTATTGTTGAAATATCCATAGAAAGCAGATTATGCTGGAAAATGTCCTCTGAATCCAGCATTATGCCATTTTCTACCAGCTTTTTCTCTCCTATTGCTCTGTTTGAATCACTGTTACCATTCTCCTCCTTTCTCACATCTTCTGACTCTTTCTCTGGTTGACAGCACTTTCATTTTCCACAGCAATCACCATGCTTTCCTTCCCCTCCATGCTTCCTATTACACTGTGCAACTTTCATGCTCGGAATTGAAGACAGGAAGTGCCATACTGAACTTGGTCCCCATACGATTGCTCATATGAAGAATAGAAGTTCCCTGATGTGCCGGACAAATTTCTCCTACAAGTATAAATGCCACTTTGGGTCTCCCCTGAAAAAAGACCAGTAACTTAGTGGAACTAACCTGGTCAGCAAAGGATAAATAAAATATTTTTTCTCTTCACCCTTCTGCCTTGATACAGTTGTGAGGGCTGTAAGGAGATCCCAAGTTTAACTTAATGGTGCATGCCTTAAAGTAAATCAGAAGAATATTAGTGCAACATGCTATAAGCTAAAATAAGATTGTGAAATGTTACCTGCTGTGCATTACAAAGTGCAATGTTGCATTTTGCATTAAAACATTAAGTATAGTGCTTACTTAAACTGAAGGTTATTTATAAACAGAGCAAAATATTCACTGATCCTAAAACTAATATTATCAGTTATCTCATATTGGAATTATCTGTGTTTGACTTTACATAGAGTTTGGGCACTGACTGATGATTTAGTAGAAAAGTAGATGTTGTGTTATGTTTAAATCCATGTGAAAAGAAGTACAGAAGCACAGAAAAATGAGTTATCCATATTAAATCAGAGTTTGCTACAAAGATTAATTTTAGTCTGATTTTTGATTCATGTATTAAAACAGTCAAACATATTCACTGTTCCAAGCTATCCATCTGACAGCTATATATTTTCCTGTCGATTTTGATTTAAAATAAGTTTTGTTTCTGTATTTTTGCCTAGATACAGTTATAGGGGTCACATTATCCCATATGATTTTCTGCTGGATTATTTTGGACATTAGTGGACTGCAGCCACATTGTGCTGACACATGGCTCATGAGATAGCTGTGGTGATTTATTTTCCTAAGCAGAGGTTAAACCTTGGCTCTAGATGACTGTCTCTGTTGCAATGACACCCCAACCACATGTACAAAAAAATGGGAACAAGGGTATGTATGGAAGGATGGATCACAAGGAGCTGCATGCTACAAAGGCATTTCCCACTAAGCAGAATGCCCTGTCAAACATCTCTATGTTTCTTTATTGTTCTATATTCATCTTTCCTGTCAAAAAGCGGAATCAAGAATAAAAGTAGCTACATACTTCACTATCAGCTTCATAATAAAAATTCCTATAATATTTTTGTGTTGCCCTTTAAACAAACAATGCTCTACCAAATTGCATTTTATTTACTTTTATAATAAAATTCAAGATCCTAAAATTATTGATATTATGCAACAGAAATGGATTGTTTTAATGTGTAATGTGTAAACCAGAGCTGGCTCAAAATCAAGACTGTATTTTTGGTCTCAGGTAACTTCTAATCCAGAAAAAAAAATTTGTTTTCTCAACCTCATATTTTTGCTCTCCCTGACAATACTTTTATGAAATGCAGACATTCAATTAATTTCTACCTACACGTTAAAAACGGATGTGCTGTTTTTAGTTGTTGCCCCTAAAACCACTCCCTTATGCATAAAAGAGATAGTGCCTGGAAACCCTGGCTAAAAACCAAATCCCCTGTACACCTTCAAAACTACAAAGAACTCAGAAACCACACCAAAAAACAAATTAACAATGACAAGAACAAATTCTACAATAACACCCAAACCATCCACTACTCAAATCCCAAAAAAATTCTGGAGCACCATCAACAGAATTCTTCATCCATGAAGCTCTATTACCCCAAAATCCTACCCAAACAACACAGCACAAGAAACTGCCACTCTACTCAACTGCTACTTTATTGACTCTATCCACAAACTAACCCACATAGACCCTAACATGTATTCCCATACTCCTTCCCTTCAGTATACCAACAAAACCCCCCTTTTCATTTAAACCAGACTCAACTGCCTACATAAAATCACTCCTCCATAAACTAAAACCCTGGTCTCCCTCTACCGATAATTTATCCCCCGACTCCTTTCTAAAACTTGCCTATCAAATTTCTATACTAATCAATAGAACAGTCAAAGAGTCCATCGCCCCTGACATCTGAACATCATTCTATACTATATATATGTACACAAAGTAGAAACCTCAATTGATCCCGCCAATTTCAGACCCATAGCTTTTCTTTCCCCACTTTCAAAAATCCTCAAAAATGTATTATATACTGAACTTCACAACTTTTTAATCCAAGAAAACCTTCTGACAATTACCCAACATGTCTTTTGACAAAACCACAGCAGTGCTACTGCCCTCATATCTTTTATTCACACTGTATCTGAAGCTAGAGATAACAATCAGCTTATCTCTTATCTGTTCCTAGACCTCACAAATACCTTCAATACAGTATCACCCTCTAAGCTTCTAGCAAAACTGTCTGATCTCAACATCTCATCTTCCACTCGTAAATGGTTCTTCAGCTACCTTTCCAACAGGCTGCAGTTCCTCAGATGGCACACTTCCTGCTCTTCCTTTCTGCCCATCCAAACAGGAGTCCGCCAGGGTTCCATTCTTGGTCCCCTACTAATTCAACATTTTTACTAACAAACTACATATATCCAGCAGCCACTCCTCCCTTATTCGGTATGCAGATGACTTCACTCGTATCTCCTCCTCTGGCAATATATCTGCATTTCACATACTTAACCAAAAAATCAGTCATTTTGTTGAAAAATGGCTTACAGAAAACCAGCTCATCTTAAATACCCTGCCAAATAAATCTTCTGTTCCTTCCAAAATCACCAAAATCACTATCTCATCACAAATCTACTTTTACCATTTCATCATTAAAGTAGAATCCCATACAAAGCTCCTCAGTATCATAATTGACAATCAACTAAAATTTGACCTTCAAGTTGAACACTGTATCAAAACAAATCACCAGAAATTGGGTTTACTTTATAGGAACAGAAAATTCCTTACTTTAGACCCTTAAGCTTTCTCTGGCTCAGGCATTCTTCCTCTCCAACCTACTCTATGCCTCTCCAATCCTAACAAACTTACAATCCACATTAACTGTCAAGCTCAAACAAATGTATAACAAATTTGCAAGATTTGTCACAAACCAACCATATACCTCTCATCACCACCTGGCACTTAAGAACCTACAGGGGCTAGAATTCCCCCATGAACTATTACTTTCACAGCTACACATAACACACTCCATACTCAACAAACCCACTACCTGGCCCTCCCTATCGTCTCTAGTGTCCTACTACATCCTAAATCATTCACTCCAAAGCTCTGACCACCATCCCCTAGATATTTACAAGCCCAATAAATACATTGGCAAACTTTTGTACAAATACTCTGTATCTCAAGCCTGGAACAAACTCCATTTTAACTTACAAAACATCACACACATAAGTTGATTCAAAAAAGAGCTAAAAAATCTCCCTATCTAACTTGTGGATCTGCCCCTGCCAGAACCCTACACAACTCCTCCCCCCTTCTTTACTTCAAAAATACTTTTTATTTTATTTTATTTTATTTTTTACAGGTCTAACTCTCATGAATTCTCAACTATGGGGTATTTCTGCATCTCTCAAGTATGCAATATTTCTGCCTGTACCACAAGTTATGTTTCATTCACTGCTACAATCCATGTAAAAAATCATGTTTCAATGTTGTATTTCTTCCATGATATCTCTTTCATTTCCCTGCTATAAAACCCTCATTTGCAAGGTTTTTGTGCTAGTATACAGCTCAGCAAGCTTCTGCCTGGTGCCCTGCAGAGTTCTACAGCAGCAGAGAGACAAAAGAGAGACTTTGGAGTGATAATTTTTCTGCATTTTCTTGCTGCCTTTAGCTAATTCCACTTAAAATGCTGATTTTCTAGAGTTTCTGTGATTTATAAAGCTTGTTTCAGCTACATATTGTACTTATTTTACTGCTTGCACTTTAACCAAGTTGTTTTTGTGTTTAAATTACCTGTTTAACTGTTGTAGGCTACACACTCAACTGTGATAGTCATTTCCGTGCATTTAAAGTGTTTTTTTTATTATATCTGCTTTATTTTCTGAAAAAAAAACAAACAAAAAAAACAATAAAAAATACTTGTTTTCCCACCTTTCTAAGCTAGTATAGTCCAGTTTTTAGGTTAGTGCTGAATTCAGGGCTGTGTTACAAGTTTCTGTTTTTGCCCATACCTTACGTGGGATAGAAGGAAGTTTCTCTGTTTCACTGTGAGCGAGGGAGCTTTGAGTAGCCTATCTGTCCCTGGAGGAGTGGTTTCAGTCCAGAAATTAGTAGTTTATTGGCCATTTTGGGCTAATTTCTATCTCTTTCATTTCCCTGCTATAAAACCCGCATTTGGTTAGCTAGGGTATAACTATTCCCGGCTCCACAAAGTCTACTCTTCAATTTTTCCCTTGGAACTAGACAAATTTTCAACTTAAGCACTCAAACCATTCACTTCTCATACCGGCACTTGCTCAAAACTCATAGCAAATACTAATAAACCTTAGCACTAAACCCCCCTATACTGTAGAGAAGGACAAGGCTCTCTATTCGACCTTACCAGCTAATCAGTAAAACAGTTCATTGTACCTATCCATGCATGTCCAAAGGGCATTTCTGGTGTACTCTCTGGTCCAACTGGTGAATCAGGGCATTTTGAGGCAATGTTACAATTGCCTCATGTACACAGACAACCCACTCCTCCTTCCACCAAACACTAATACATGCGAGAGATGCAATTATACAGCCAAACCGGAGTCTAAGCTCTCTCAACCCAAGACTGGAGGCAGTCAAGAGGAGAAGGGAATTACTTGCATCACACCACTAGTCTCACATAGACCTATGAAACCAGCACTGGCAAAAAACACACATAAATACACAAAAACATACTCAGAGGCTCTAAATAAAAATCTGCAAAAGCAACAGAGACCTCCAAAGCAGACATCCAAGCAACCTCCACCCCCAACACAAACCATGAAACACATACTTCACAAAACCAGTGTGCCACACAATCACAGCCCTTAAGGCAAAATAACATTCTACTTAATACAGAGAGAACATCTGAGAAGGCCTTCTGTTTCTCCATTTTCCCTTTCAAAAAAAAAAAAATTGCCTGAATCTCCTTGTGTTCCGACTGTGCTTCTCAAACATTTTGGAAATATAGAGTATATTTTAGAGCATTTATTATAACTGTAATTGCCTTAATATTGCTACAACTCAAGTGCTCTAGGTTGCACTGCATCTGAATTGTTTGTGTATTTTATCTGCTTTTCTGTATATATAGACTTCTCTGTATATGTAGACTAGCTACTTATTCTGCTGTATTACTGCCTCAAATCGTTTTTCAGTTGTGCACTTGCCTTGCTTCATTTAAAAAGTTTTAAATTGCTAATTTTGTAGAGTTTTAATTGCATTTACTGTTTAGGACTACACACTCAAGTGTGTTAGCCTTTTCTGTGTTTATTTACTGCATTATTACATTGTTTAGCCTGTTTCAACAAAAAAAAAATACTATCTTGTTTGCTCGTTTCCCATCTTTCATAGTCAGTCCATATCCCAAGCTTTGCTTGTCTCAGGACTTTATTTTCTGAGTTCAGAGCTATCCAGACCTTGCTGTGGTAGAGAGAAGTCCTACTGCTTACCAGTGAGAGTGATGAGCATTGTACTGCCTATCTAACGCCAGAGGAGTGGTTTCCAGCTCTGAAATTGTAATTTTATTAACCTTTTTGGGCTGATCTCTATCCCTTTCAACTTTTTCGCTTAAAAACGCATGTGTTTGCACATTTTTCACATCATGCAGCACTGCAAGGCTACAGAAAGTCTGCTCTTCACATTTTCCCTTAGAACTAGCTGGTTTCTCAGTAGTAGCACTAAAATCCAAACCCCTGTGAGTAGCACTTGCTCTAGAACCTGCTGGAAAGCACTAGGAAGCCTGAAACTGATACAATCACTCAATTCTCCTTGTCAAAAAGGAGAAATTAATCATAGGCACTAAACAGCCTATAATTGTAAAGTACTTTGCAAAGGTAAGGGAAAACAGCTCTTAAACTTTACAAAAAAAGCACCTAAACAGGCATGTCCAAGGGTCAGCTTCCAGTGATTTCTCCTGTCCACCTGGTGAATCTGGGCATACTAGGGCAATGTGGCAACTGCCTCATGTACACAGACAATCCTCTCTTCCTACCACCCAACACTACAACCTGCGAGAGATGCACTTACATAGCCAAACTGGAAGCAAAGCTCTCTACGGCCAGGGTTGCCAGACGTCCCTATTTGGGCGGGACTGTCCCGAGATCAGTAGCCTGATCCCGAGTCCCGCCCTGCCGGTTTAAATCCCGGCCAGCCTCCACTTTGTTTGTTTTTTTTTTTGATTGACCCGTATACCTGGCATACGGGCCAATCAAAAATTGCTAAACACGGAGCTTCTTGTGTTCCGCATTAAAACACGAGAAACTACTTGTTTAGCGATTTTTGATTGGCCCATATGCCGGTATACGGGCCAATCAAAAAGCGCTAAACACGGAGCTTCTCGTGTTTAATGCGGAACTGCAATGCATTAAACACGAGAAGCTCAGTGTTTATTGCAGGCAGAGTGAGCTCAGTTCTTTTTTTTTTTTTGGTCTTCAGTTGCCGCCGAAGACCTTTTTTTTTTTTTTTTTTTGGTCTTCACTTCGTGAGAGACCTTTTTTTTTTTGTCCCTACCTGGGTTGCTGGAAATCTGGCAACCCTGTCTACGGCCAAGGTTGTGCTAGACAGTTAAGAGGAGAAGGTTAACACCTGCACTACACCTCAAGCAACTCATAGCCCTTCAAAACCCACACCATCAACACCCACACATAGCAACACTAAACCCACATATGCAGAGACCATTAACATTAACCTGCCCAAGCAACAAGGACCTCCGAAGCTGAAACGAAAACAAACATCAGTCACAACCAAAGTGACACATAGCTCACACCAGTGTGTGCCACCCAACAACAGCCACTAAGGCAAGACAATGTACCCAACACTTTAGTCATAGGTGACTCTATAGTCAGGCACACTGATGTCCCACTCACCAGGCTGAACAAAGAGAAAATTACAGTCAGCTGCCTGTCAGATGCCAGGATCCGCCACATAATGCATGCACTCAAGTCACTCCACAACAAATACAAATATGACTCTGTCATACTCCATGCTGGAGTGAATGACTTGAGATGTACCTCCCTGGACTACATGAAAAGAGACATGGAAGAGCTCTTGGATCATGTGGCCCAGGCTGGTATGACCCTAGCCCTGAGTAGCGTCCTGCCTTTGCCCAGAATGATACCACAGTATAAGGACAAAGTGATTGACTTCAACAACTGGCTAAGCTTCTGGTGTCATTCAAAGGGGATTCAGTATCTCTCTGCCTGGGAAGACATGATCGACAAACCACGATGCTTTGCTAGAGATGGTCTGCACCTGTCACCCCTGGAATTCAGGTTACTGGCTAAAGCTCTTGTCACCCCTATAGTGCCTTTTTTAGGCAAGGTTCAAAGGATAAAACCACCACCGTAACAGATACAAACATACAAAATCTGAAGGTAATGCTACTCAAAGTTAGAAGTCTAAACCTCAACATGCACTCTCTCGAGACACTCCTAAAAATGGAGAACATTGATATCTATGCAGTAACTGAGACCTGGTTCAAGGCTCCGGAGATCACCCTGCAATACCAGGCTACAACTCTTACCACACTTTTCGGACACAAAACCAAGACCGAAACACTAAAGGTGGAGGAGTGTCCATATTCACCAAGGATATCCACACCTCCAGGCTAGTTACCCAACACAATGCATCTGAAATTCTCCAGGTGCAACTAACACTAGGTAAGACTGCAATCCAAACTGTAGCTTGCTACAGATCCCCCACCATGCCCCAAGAATCTCACTACACCTTTCTAAAGATACCGGAAAATATTAAGATACAACCAAACACCCTAATACTGGGTGATTTCAACTACCCTGCCATCAACTGGAAAAACTACTCAGGTACCAACTCCTTTTCCCAACAGTTCTTGGAATTCATAAATTCCAATGCCCTGGATCAACTAATCCATTGTCCCACTAGGGACGCCAATATCCTAGACCTGGTCATTACCAACATGAGAGATAGATGCTCCACACCAGTGGTCACCCCCTCATTAGTTCGGTCTGACCATAAGCAAATCACCCTTGACATCCACATCCCACCCTCACCCCCAGTAAGGAAACCTCCTTAAAAAACTTCTCCAAAGCCAACTTCATGCTACTGAAGTCAGATGTGATAAACTTCATGACACCCATGCAGATGGGATCTGAAAGTTTGACTGCAGAATCTTACACTAAGGCACTGTATGAGCACATCCACTCGTGCATGAATCGTGCCATCCCAAATAGAACCAAGATGCTCATCTCTAAAAGAAGGAAGCCAATCTGGTAGTCCCCTGCAATAAACAAACTATACAATAGAAGGTAGAAACAGTTGCAGAAAAGCGGAAAATCCCAGGATGCAAAAAACTCCCTCACCAGCCTCAGTAAGAAGCTGAGATCCCTCATAAAATCCTCAAAAGCTAGTTACGAAAATAAAATTGCCAAAGATCCCAAAGACAACCACAAGGCATTCTATAGTTATGTCAAGAATCTAAATGGCAATACTCAGATTTGCTCTGAGCTACAACAGAATGGCATTAAATATACTGATCCCAATTATATTGCCAATATCCTAGCAGATCGATTTAGTGCCAACTTCACCCCCCTCTCACCCCCTAAAGGGCCCATCTCAATACCAAAAGATTGCCAAATTCTGGTAATCACAGCCACACAGGTAGAAACCGCATTCTCCAAAGCTAAGAATACAGCATCCATGGGACCAGATGACATCCCAGGCTGTGTACTATATGAACTACAAAATGAACTGGCACCTCACCTAAGTGTCATATTTAATCATAGCCTCACCTCAGGCTTCATGCCGACTGAGTGGCGCACAGCTACAGTTATCCCACTCCACAAGGGGGGATCCACCTTGGATTCTGGGAACTACCGTCCCATCAGTCTGACAAGCCTGATCTGCAAGGGCATGGAACACATTACCATGGAACTTATAAACAAAGACCTTGGCAACCTACTGAACCCCACCCAGTTTGGGTTTGTGAAGGGATGATCTTGTCTCCTGAATCTGATTGACTTCTTTGAATCAGTCTACAGAGCTGTGGACGAGGGTAAGGTGGTCCACACAGCCTATCTGGACCTCGCCAAGGCCTTCAACACCATCCCCCACTCTGGAATCATGGATAAACTTACTAAACTGGGCATAAATCCCTACGTCACTTGATGGATTGCCAACTGGCTTACTGACAGAACCCAGACAGTAAAAGTAACCGACTCCAAATCCAGCTCTAGACAAGTGACAAGTGGAGTACCACAGGGTTCCATCCTGGGACCACTCTTGTTTGGCATCTACTTCTCTGAAGTACAGGCCAACACTAAGGGACTCTGGCTAACAAAGTTTGCAGATAATGTGGATATTCTACAAAAGGGCCTTACAGTAAAAGATGCCTTGTGTCAGAGCCATTGGCTCAAGCTTAATGCCAAGAAATGTATAGTTATCCCCTTTGGAAAAAACACATGTACCCATGAATTACCACATAGGTGGCAGTACACTAAACATTGAAAGTGTGATGAGAGACTTAGGGACACAGGTGGACAGTGGTCTCACTTTCTATAACCACATCACCACAACAGTTAGGAAATCATTCTATGTGGCACACCTCATCACTAAGGGCTTTTCATTCAGAAAAAAGGAGGTCATTGTCCCACTGTACTCATCCCTCATTAGTCCCATTATAGACTATAATGCCCTGTTTGGTATGTACCTCAAAAGACATCTGCAATAGCTGGAAAGGCCACAGAAATACCTCACCTAAAGAATCACAGGCCTAAAGCAGATGCCATATGCTGACTGTCTAAAAAAACTTCAGATATACTCTGTGGCATATCGTCTACTCAGAGGCGATCTCTGCTTAATATACAAGGCCATGTCAAACCCTGAGCTGTTGGACATGCTCCACTTAAAGAAATCCCAGTCCTTCAGAGCCACACACTTCAGGGATCTAAACCTTGTCATCACAATGAACAAAACATGCTGGAGGGATAGGTTCCTGACCCAGAGACTCCCCATACTCTGGAATAGGCTGCCCATACATGTCAAGCACCTCATTGGCCCTCTTCAAAAGGAACCTTGATGACTGGATGGGAGATAGGAAATTCACCCCGGGGATCATGTCACTCACCCTGCTAGACAGGGGTCCAGAGAAGTAAATATTGTGGGAAGAAATATCCAGGGAATTGTTATGGCTAGGCTTATATAGACCCTAGGGCCGTTAGCCTAGTACCAACCTATGAACCTATGAACCTATGAACATACACAACACACTAGTAATAGGTGACTCTGTAGTCAGGCACACTGACGTCCCAATCACTAGGCTGAACAAGGAGTAGGTTACTGTTAGCTATCTGTCGGGTGTCAGGATTCGCCACATAACACAAGCATTCAGGTCACTCCATAACAAGTACAAATATGACTTTGTCATTGTCCATGTTGGTGTGAATTACCTGAGCCGTACCTCCCTGGACTACATGAAAAGAGACATGGAGGAGCTCTCTGATCACATAGCCCAGGCCGGTATGACCCTGACCGTGAGTAGCATCCTGCCCTCACCAAGAATGATACCACGGTATAGAGCAAAAAATTATCAATTTCAACCATTGGCTAAGCTTCTGGTGTCATTCAAAGGGGATCCAGTGTCTGTCAGCCTGGAATGACATGCTCGACAAGCCATGCTGCTTCGATAGAGATGGCTTGCACCTGTCAACCTTAGGCTTTCAAATACTGCCCAAGGATCTTACCACCCCCATAGTGCCTTTTTTAGGCAAGGCTCAAAAGACAAACCCACCGCCATAAATAGCACAAGTAACAAAAAACTGAGGGTAATGCTACTCAATGCCAGAAGTCTAAACCTCAAAATGCATGCACTCGAGGCACTCCTCAGTATGGAGAAAATTGATATATGTGCAGTAACAGAAACTTGGTTTAAGGCTCCAGAGAGCACTCCAGCACTGCCAGGCTACAACTCATACCATACATTTCGGCCACAAAACCTGGACTGAAATACAAAAGGCGGGGGAGTATCCATATTCATCAAGGATACCCATACCTCCAGGTTAGTGGCACAGCACGATGCTTCAGAGATCATCCACATGCAACTAACAATGGGCAAAACTGCTATTCAAATTATAGCTTGCTACAGATCACCCATCATGTCCCAGGACCCCCACTCCACATTCCTGAAAACACTGGGAAACATAAAGGTCCTACCAAACACCCTGATATTGAGTGGTTTCAATTACCCAAACATTAACTGGGAGAACTACTCAAGTACTAACTCCCTTGCCCATCATTTCCTAGAATTTATAAACTCAAACACCCTGGATCAACTGGTCAGCACCCCAACCAGAGGTGACAACATATTGGACCTGGTCATCACCAACATGGGCAACACACGTTCCACACTGGAGGGCAGCTCCTTGCTGGTTAGATCTGACCATAAACTAATCACTCTGGATATCCACATTCCGCCACCACCCCCGGTCAAAGAAACCACCATGAAAAACTTCAAAAGCAAACTTCACGTTACTTACGACCAAGGTGGGAAGTTTCAAAACCCCCATGCTAAAGGATAACTCTGTCCAAGCTGCAAAATCCTTTACTAATGCACTGTACAGGCTCCTACAAGAATACATGGATTGTGCTATCCCAAACAAAACCAAGACTCACTCTGCCAAGAAAAGGAAACCAGTCTGGTGGACCCCTGCCATAAACAAACTATACAATAGAAGGAGGAAACTAGTACAGAAAAGAGTAAAATCCCAAGAAGGGAAGACATTCCTGATCAGTATCACCAAGAAACTACATTCTGTCATAAAATCATCCAAGGCTAGCTTCGAAAGAACAATTGCCATGGACTCCAAAGAAAACCACAAGGGATTCTTTAGCTATGTCAAGAATCTAAGTGGCAAGTTTCAGATCTGCTCGGAGTTAGTGCAGAATAGCACAAAATGCACTGAAACGACTGATATAGCCAACATTCTGGCAGACAGGTTCAGTGCAAACTTCACCCCCCACCCCCAAAAGGGCCCATAACTATACCAAAAGAATGATTAAAAAGTGAATGCAACTATACCGCTAGGTAAAACTCCCATCAAACAAAATACAAATACTGAAGATGGTAATGGAAGCTCTAGCCACGATGACTTACAATGAAGAATACTCAAAGACCAAATAAAATCCAAGGCAGGTTTAATATTCACAGCAGATAAAAATGGATAAGCGCTTTCGCGTAGTGTAGCCTACGCTTCATCAGATAACATTAAACAAAACCTCCAGTTCTTAAATATACAAATGCGCGGGAAAAATACTTCATTGGAGATTTTAACAAACAATTAAAGTCAATGATATTAACATCTGAAGTCAATTGTCAATTGTCATATATAAACCCACTATCCTGCGAGCTGCACTATCAATTAATAAAGGATATAAATAATCCATGACATTATATATAAACTATCAAAAATACAACTTTAAATAAACATATACTTAACTATACTATTCTCAGCTAAAAAAACTAGACTTATAAATGTTATAGTGTGTCACATAGCCTATATATAGCACCAACTACATGAAATATTTCTCAAACAATTCGTATTTTTGTTGTGCTGATGTCTCCACATAAACTAAACATTATTCACTATATCTCTCAAATCAAGTCTTGATGTAGTGCTAATGTTCCTACAGATAAATCGCTGGAACTGCACTGCAGATTCATAATAAATGCACTTACAGACAAGAAAAACTAAATTAAAATAAAAATGAAAATAAAAATGTATACACAAAAGTATATGAATGGTCCAATAACCACCTAAAGATGTGTATATATATATATGTGTATAATACATTCTACTCACATAAATCATTAAAAACTTTTGCTATCAAGAACTGGTTTGATGGATATATAGTTATTTAAGCCTGGGAATAAATGTGCCCTAAACCAAAAGAATGTAGTGCCCCTGAAATCACAGACACTCAGGTTAAAAAAGCCCTCTCCAAAGCCAAAAACACATAATCAATGGGACCGGATGGTGTCCCAGGCTGTGTCCTACACGAGCTCAAAGATGAACTAACCCCTCACCTAAACACACTGTTTAAACTCAGCCTCTCCACAGGCTATGTGCCCACAGAGTGGCGCACAGCAACAGTTATTCCACTCCACAAAGGTGGAGCCACAACGGACCCCGGCAACTATCGCCCTATAGGCCTGACTAGCTTGGTCTGCATAGCTATGGAGCGCATCATCATGGATCTCATTAACAGAGACATTGGAAACCTCCAAATACTGCACCCTACCCAGTTCTGCTTTGTTAAGGTCAGATTATGCCTCCTGAACCTGGTGGACTTCTTTGAGACAGTTACCAAGGCTATAGACGAGGGAAAGGTGGTCCACACAGCTTACCTAGACCTCGTAATGGCCTTCCACACCATTTCCCACTCAGGTATTATAGACAAGCTCACCAGCCTGAACATAAACCCCTACATGATGAGATGGGTTGCCAACTGTCTCATGGACAGAACCCACATGGTAAGAGTTGCAGGAGCTAGGTCTGACTCTAAACCAGTTACAAGTGGCATTCCCCAGGGCTCAGTCCTAGGACCTCTCCTGTTTGACATAAACTTCTTAGAGGTACAGGCAAGCACAGGAGGACTATGGCTGACCAAGTTTGCAGATGACTGCAAACTAGGGGCTATAATTGACTCTCCGGCTGACACAGACATCCTCCAAAAGGGTCTCACTGAGACAGATACATAGTGTCAAAACCATGGCATCAAGCTAAATGCCAAAAAAGTGCATAGTCATCCCCTTTGGAAAAAACAAAGAACCCACAAACTACCACATAGGTGGTAGCCCCCTAAATACGTAAGAAGTAATAAGGGATCTGGGGACACAAGTAGATAGTAATCTCTCCTTTGATAATCACATTGCCAAAGTGGTTATAAAATCCTTCTATGTGGGCCACCTAATTACAAAAGGGTTTGCATCCAGATCGAAAGAGGTCATTGGGCCCCTCTATGCATTACTCATCAGACCCATCATAGAGTACAATGCCCCATTTGGGACGTACCTTACAAGCCACCTGCAACAACTGGAAAGACCACAGAAGTACCTCACCAAGAGGATCACTGGCCTCAAGCAGATGACCTATGCAGCTCGACTGAAGAAACTCCAGCTGTACTCGGTTGCATACCGCCTACTCAGAGGTGATCTCTGCCTGACATACAAGGCCATGTCCAACCCAGAATTGATGGACATGCTCCACCTAAAGAAAACCATATCCCCTCGATCCACACAATCCAGGGATCTAAACCTCACCACAACAATAAATAGGATGTGCTGGAGGGATAGATTCCTGCCCCAGAGACTTCCCATGCTCTGGAACAAGATTCCAATCTACATTAGGCAGAGCTCCTCGCTAACCCTCTTCCAGAGAAACCTTGACGAGTGGATGGGAAACAGAAAGTTTACCCCAGGGATCACTTCAATGGCTGTGCTGGACAGAGGCACAGGGAACTAATCTAAGGGGGCAGCAAAAGCCAACACATTCCGGGTAGGCTTATAAATGCCTTCAGGCAGATAGCCTATTACCTACCTATGAACCTATGAACCTTTATGTTAACAACATATATCTTGTTATATTTCAATTTTGTATTTCATTGTATCTGCCTTGCTATGTAACTTATGTCTCATCATATGTCTCATCTTTGTTTCCATCATATTACCAGCCTCTTACTGTTTATTTTTTATCTTAAATAATTGCTTTTATTGTACTGGAGCTTTTATCCTCGGGTTTCCACTGAAAATGAGCTTTTGGCTCAGTTGGACGAACCTGCTTAACAGATGTCAAATAATTAAATAAATAAATAAATTCAAATTAGTATAGCTTTATTGAAGCCTTATATAGATCTACACTGAAGCAATTACATTTGAATGACTTTTTAACTCACAGTGCTTATTGAAAATACCTTATGAAAATATATTGACCTGAGTGCAGAAAACATGGCTGGCTATACCCCTATACTTACTCCCATTTACAAATTGGAACTCAAAATTAAGCCAAACTTTTTATGGTCCATGTAAACATGTTGATAAGCCAAACAAGTCAATGCAGTGTAATTGCTATATTTGGATCTGAGTGCCTACTAATTATTAACATTATATGCTCTGTTTGGTTGCATCCATGTGGAACATTGGTTTATAGGTTCCTAGGTGTTTTCTAGGCTAACGACCACAAGGGCCTTTTTAAACCTAGGCATGTATTCCAAATCTCTCACAAGTTCTGCTACCCTTTATAAGTATAAGCATGGACCTGGGAGATGAGCCATTTAGAGGTTACCTGTTTGCATCAGAGACATAGGTAGATCTTTCATATTATATTTTCTGTACACAAAATAAGATTAAATATAATCAGAGACATACATAAATTTTGGGGTTTCCCCTGGTTTGCAAACCATCAGGATGATTGTTGCCATGCTATCCTTTCATTCCCTAACTAGGTATGAGCTAATAAGAGATTGTCCATAAGCAGTCAGTCATCAAAGGATTATATTATATGAACATGCTATTCCTGTGTATATTCTCTCAAGTAGTCAAGGGTTACCATGCATGGTAGAGGTGCATTGGTACATTTTGCATGCATGTAAATAATACTACTCCCTCAAAACCACTTTAATTTGAAGCCAACTGCCTCTGTCCATCACCAGTCATCAATGGGGATTATAGGCACAGTATGTATCCCCATACGGCTTAATTTCACTTGCTTAATTCCTCACACTTGGTACACACGTGTTGATCATGTTGGTTCAGGCTTGCATTTGCTTTGAGTTTTGTTTCTCACCTCTTTGTAGACTAAGCTTTATATACTTAGCAAGTTGCACATAACATAATAATAATAATAATAATAATAATAATAATATAATAATAATAATAATATAATAATGGAGTTTGTATGACATTTTCTTGAGTAGGACAGTTATTAATAGCAGGGTTAGAGATAGTTGATGCTATAGGATTGGTATGTTAATAGGTTGAAACGTGAGGGATACAATGTTAGGGGTGTTAGTAGGTCTACTATTGATTTTATGAAGTGCTTGTTAAAGTTTTCAGCTATTTGTGATGGAGGGGTATTAGGTGATGTGGTGTGATCTTTATTTTTCCCAGGGTTAAGTAGAGTAGATATGGAATGCCAACATTTTTTTTTTGGGGGGGGGTTGGCTTTATGCTAGAGTTGTAGCTGGGTATAGTATGATTTCTTATCTTTGTTAATTAATTTGGTCACTTTCTTACGAGGTGTTTTGAAGTTAATATGATTTTATTCGGTCAGTATTTCTATAATTAAGATGGTCATCTGTATAACTACTTATGGTGATCTTTATCTGCATGTTCTTCACTACCAGAATAGTTCTCAATACATTTCCATTACAGTAAAATTGACTTCAACTTTTGTGTTTAAACTCTCAATAGTTTTGAATTCTATGCTTAATAACTGTAAACCTTTGTTCACATAACATTGGATATATTGGGTCTATATCAGAAGATCGAATGTTTAGGTGATCGAGTACCTAAACATCGATCTTCTAATATCGAACCTAAGAATATCAACCCCCCCCAGGGAAACACGCACATCGGCCAGTAAAAAAAAAAAAACTTTACATCCAAACTAAATATACCAACTCCAAGATCGCTCAACAGTATGGAAATGGCAAAATCCGGCAAGTGGCCAAGGGAAATTTTTATCTGCGTTAAATCAGCCATTCACCATTTTTTGCTTCTGGTATTAGAAGATCGATGTTTAGGTGTTCGATCACCTAAACATTCACTCTTCTAATATAGACCCGATATATTTTGGGTTGATAATATAGACTTCAAAAAGAAAAATCTGTGGTATCTCTTGAAGTCTCAGAAAACCCAATATGCAACCTGTACTGGGTCAAAAACAAACCAAAAAGAAACTTTACAATGTGATTTCTTATGCAAACTGTCTTCTTGGTTTGATAATATCAACATTAATGCTTTTAACATACTTCCACATGCATCTTTTGTGTTTGATCTCTTCATGGTAATATACGTTAGATAATTTAATACTTACTTTACTTAAATACTTTCTGGTTTCTTTGAAATGCAACAAATCTTTACCCACTCTGTGTCATGGTCAGCCCAGTACATTTCTAACACTTCTTCCTTTGGCCAATTTTTAAGAAACAAATTGCATGCATCACAGTTTTTCAATACTTGTCTATGTGCTGACAATGACATTCATGCTGAGTACATTACATCTCTGTCTTATTTAATTATTCCAAGACATGACTCATATTCTGTCAAGCATCTTTCTTTTTAAATGGCTGGGTTAAATAAACTTGTCAGCTTTTTCTGGCTGATAAATTTCACTTTGATAAGCTTGTCATTGTTAACCTGTTTTAGCAGCTGCATTCCAAAGTTAACATTGATGCATGTTTGAAATTCCTTTTCATATGCCAGTGATAATTTTGCTATCACCTAATAATCTTGAATTCCTTTCCAATGCAAGTTCATTCTTGTCTGGCAGTTATACCATACTCAGTATATCTGCTAGATGTACCTAGTCTATATTTCATTTTCATATCATATTTCACTTTCGCATCATATTTCTACAGATTAAGTATCATCTGCAATAACAATGTTGCCTTGTGCAAAGACTATGAAAATAAGTTTTGCAAAGTTTTACAGTCTGCCTCTACCTGCATATCTTTGTCATAAATATATTTTTTGAATTACCGACATTCATACATTTGTTAATAAATTGCCTCTGTTTCAGTACATCTAATATATGCATTTTTAAAATGCTCTTTACCAAAATACATCAGGTTTATTTTTCTATGAGATTACAACTCATTTACCAGTCTGATATGGTTCCCATATGGAACATAACTGGGTTACTTAAGTAGTTGTCCTTCAGTGTATCAGTTACTGATACAGTAGCATTTTAAAGAGCCTTTCTAATTTATAGCTCCATTTGAGTGCTAGATCTTTCAGCAAATTTCTATGAAGCTTAGTTATCTCACTCATATCATTCACATACTGTGGTAAATGTTTCAATATTCACAGAAATATCATTAAGGCATGGTTAGTTTCTGGCTGTGGCATTTGCACTAAGAGAGTCTGTATTCAGCCTTTCTGATGCTGAACAATGACTCGTATTTCAGACTTGTACTTGCTTTACAACTGTTGCTATTCATTCTAAAACTATACTTTCTCAGTCTATGCAGCAGTTACATTTGTATTATACAACATTCTTTTGCTCACAGTAATCATTAGCTCTAGTCATAACATCTTCAAAACATTCAATTACGTATGCAAATGTTCTTTGAAATAAAACTAGAGATGGTAATATACCAAACGACAGTAACAAGAATATGTATCTTACGAAAGGCATATTAAATGTACGCAAAAGGACCTTAAGATTAGTTTCTCTGGATTGTGCTAAGTAACCACTGAGATAAGAATTTGCTCCCTTGATTAATTAATGGATAAATTAAGTATCAGAAAATGAATGAATGAATGAACGAATGAATGAATGAATGAATGAATGAATGAATTAATTAAATTAAACTTTTTTAAATCTAGATTTAACTGACAGAATCCCTTGGTTGCATCTCTAACTGAAAAGACATTTTGCATAACTGTACACTCCTCAATCATAAGCAGTGGGTGTGCTGTTTTAAATACTTTATTCAGATCATTTAGATCAGTGCCAATGTAAGAGTGACCAAGCTTTTCATTTATGTATTTATTTGTTTCTGTTTCTTAATGATACATAAGTTTTCCATTCACTTCAATCCCTACTCATTTCCATATCTGAAAACTAGTGGCACTTTCTTTTCACCATGTATTATTAGTAAAGCTCCTGAAATTATTTGAATATGAATTCTCCTAGGAAGCTATACATAGATGTAAATAATTCAGTGTAACCATGTAAGACGTCTTTGCTGTAGCTTTGCACATTCTCAAAATGGCTATGCAAATGTGTGAATGTCTACTGTACACATTGTGAATATGTTTAACTATGCATTATTTGACACTAGCCAAAGAAGTCAAAATATTAGGCAAATTAAATTCCTTATTCAGCCTTATTATTTTAAAGAGGTTTGTGTGCAGTTATTTTTTATATTCATGTCAGTAGCTTTTAAAGCAATGTTCTTCTTAGTTTCCTGAGCACATCATGAATATTATAGCCGTTTTCCTTTCACTGGCTTTTATTCCCAGTGAATCAAAATTATCTCCTGGCATAATATTACACTCCACACCTATATCACATTTAAAATCAGCACTCCATTTATTAATTCTGAGCTGATATTACTAATTTGAATAATTTTCTTATTGCACTCCTGTTTTATTTGCAGTCTTCAAAGAATCATCACTTTCCATTTTTGTACTTTCTGTAAACTGCCTGTTTTCACTAAATGATATGAAATTATTTTAAGCAACATCTTTGCAAAATTATTTTATACCAGAGCTTTTATAACTCTGACTTAATGATGGACACTTTTCTTCTTATGTTTATAGCACCAGGAGTTAATTACAACTGAACTATATTACTGTGTGCCCTGCGGCTGCATTTCTCAACACCATTTTGTTGTGCAGTACATTTCACATTTATGCTCATTTTTTGTGTCAGCTTCTGTTCAAAGTCTGTCTTTGACTGATCAGTTCCTGTACCATGCACTGTTATCTATTTTAACAATGACACATTCAACTCATAAAAAAAAAAAAAATTCAGCCTCTCGTCTAAAACTTTAGCAAATTTATACAAATCTCTGTAAGTTATACTGAGCCCTGGTTTTCCAGAGAGCAAGTTGACTAAAGGTCATTTTATTCCTAGGCTCAGAATAATTCCTGAATTTCTCATTTATTATGGCTATGTTATTTTATCCCCATTGTGATAGGTCAAAGTACTAAATACCTTCATTGATTCATACCCTGTGGCATGCAGAAATACAATACACTGCACATTGTTCATAATCCACAGCTATTTGTTAGCAGAAGCACACATTAGATTTTTCTGAGGCATCAGCTTCCAGCTTTCAGCTAAATAGTCTTGCCAGAAGATAATTCCTGTTTATTTAAAGTTGTACCGTTATCTTTACCTGGACATTTTTTCTAATAATAACTTAATCTTCTCCTCAATAAGAGTTCATAGAACCTCATGTCAATAGTTTATGCATAATCTCACAGCAAAAATGAAACTTCAAGATAGAGTTAAAAAATAATAAGACACAGAATCTCTCTTACTATCTATAGCTAAGCAGATCTAAAGGTAAAAGGATTATGCAGGAAACATAAAGCAGAATTACTCTCATCATCTTAATTAACAAACGCTAAAGCTAATGAGGCATTCTGATGCTGTTATAATATAGTTATATAGTAAAGCAAAACGGGTAACTATGTTATAGGCGCTGATTTTTTCCTTCCCCCAATCAGGAACAACAAAGCCTACAACAGTCATATTTGTGTTTTTTGCATTGGCTATTGTAACAGTCCTTTATCTTTTCATTCATGTACTTTCTTTGCATTGAACCTGTATACAAAGTTCCCACCTCTGCCCATTGTACACCGTTATTTTCAAGTACCCAGTTACTTACTTCTCACTTTAATCTTATGTAAATGTATGGCAAAAAGTCTATAGGTCAAACCTCATTTTTCCTGCCAAAGTTGTCATTATCAACTGTGTTTTCCTTTTTATATGAGGTTGGGGTGCCACTTCAATCTTAGTTGATGTGACCAAATTGCCTAGAACCAATTTTAACACCACCAGGTGGCTAGCCCTAATGTAGACGTCTGTTATGCAAATTACTTTCTATACCACTCTTACTGAAATGGCAGGCAGTTAATTTGACACGCTAATCCATTTATGTTTATCTATATTGTGAATATCAGTAACAGAAGCATAATAGTACCTTTCAATTTACAGAAACTCTAAACTTCAAGTCCCCCTCTGATCTGATAACATGACTACTTCTGTTCTGCCATTCCATGCATAGATCAGATATTGATTTAAAATTGTCTGCTAGGCTTAATTAATAAATATGGAATATTGGGCTACCATAGGCATGGATTGCAGTCAAAAGGCAGTACTTTTATTACCCTGCTGTAAAAGGATGGATAGATAGATAGATAGATAGATAGATAGATAGATAGATAGATAGATAGATAGATAGATAGATAGATAGAATGATTGATATTGATGTATACATGTAGTAATATGCCTTTCATTTTTGAGGGACCTGAGCTTGATCACTGACTTTACTCATTTATTATTTTCTGTCAGGTGAGAACTGATGAGGATGCTTCACCCTCATGACTGAATCACACCAACCTTGTGTAAACCAGGTATTAGCCACACCCAGCGGTAGCTTATTTTTTTTAAACAAAAACAGAATGCCTTCATCATGATTAGTGGATCCATTATTAAAGGCTCTATATCAACTGATGTTAGGAAAAGGACTATGCACATTTGTAAGAACATCCACCTTATATAGTTCAAAAGTAAAGCTAAGTATAAGAAATGCAGAGTCAGGCTAAATAACCAACCCATTGCTAATGTACAGAAGACCCCAGAATAAACAATCTGAGAGTTTTTCTTTCCAGAGACTTATAGATGTAAATTTTCAGATGTTGTGTAAGTTTTGACAGTGCTACATTACTGTGTTATTTGTATCTTGTGCTGTTTGCACTTCTAGTATAAAGTTATATTATTAACTACATTGAATCTTAATGTGTTAGACATATTGTAACTGTTGTAGACTTCTGCATTACTTAATTGTCATAAATGATGTCTGCAATAGTTTAGTTAAGTATTATAATTTCAGAATAATGTTGCATTTTTGCACTTCGTTTGACTTTTATTATCATTGTCTGACATTAGACTAGATTTGGAAAGCTTCTATCAAGTGGAGGTAGAGACCCACTGCCATCCTGTGCTCCCTATTCCAAAGTGAATTTTCCATACCACTCCTAGGATGACATCATGTTGACAGCAGGGTTGTCTGTATTCAGTTTTCACAATGCCAAAGTACTGATGGTCAGCATACCCACTACACCAGGAGCTGGGAATAAGATTCAATAACATGCTGTGCTATTGAATTGCTTTACTTGTTCCTAGAATAGCATGAATATACCCAATGATTCAGTGGGGTTGCTGAGCCAGGCTGAATGGCCTCTGGTATAACAGCTCCAACTGTATGCCATCTTTGTTATTGCAGGCAGGGAGGCTGCCTGCAACACCGAGACTAACATACAGGTGCAGCTGCATGGCCATGAGGCTGTCCAGCTCAGGAGGGCTGCCTATAGGGCAGATTCATGAATTAAGCCATAACAGCCACTATAGCCATCATGTTGGTATTCTCCCAGTCTATGACAAAGGACAGGCATGCAAGGATACTACTCAACCAGAGAAATAATACTGTATTTAACCAAAATAAGACTGCAAACCATTCCCCATTGGAGTTTTGGGACAGCCCATACTGCCCTAACAGCATATGAGTGTGGTTCTTGGCTTCCCCTTACCTTTGACCTCTGTACCCTGCAATACAGCTACACCTGTATGTGGACATTTCTACTGCAAGCAGGCTGTCCCTCCCGGTACTGTCTGTAGTACCTAGTCCCACATAAAGGTGGAGCTTACACTTCATCAAAACTGCCCATTGAAGTCAACTGACTTGTTTAATGATAGCCTTATACACTGGCAAAATGCTGATCTATTATGGTAAAGTGAGCCTGAATTCTCTGTTGGAATTCGGCATGGCACTCTGAGAGTCCCAATATGCATATACTGAATGCAGACTTGGATCTCTAGCTTTTGAACTGGAGAGGGGAGTTAATAATTGGTGTAGCATGTTTCTTCAGGCTGATGTCCTTTTAGAAACCCAAGGTACTGCCTGCCATAATCTTGGGTTTTGGCTAAAAAAAAGTCCTTAGAATTGCATACTTATATATTTTTTTTCATTTCAACAAAGACAGAAGGTGGTAAATCATAAAGGTAGCTGAAATGTGCTCTAGCATGAAGACATGTTGCACCATGTATGGCTGGCTCCATGGCCATGCTGTATACTTATGAGGCCATTCGGGGGAGAGGAATATGCTACTTAGCCTTGTGATCTCTCTCCAAGAACTGGCTTCAGGAAGGCATCCATGTGCAGAATGATTCATAAGATTGATGGACATGTAGATCAGCACAGCTGGCACCACCACATTACTGTAGTGAATATGGCCAAAAGGCCATGTTCATCACCAGAATTTAAAGTAGTACAGGGATCAGAAAGCAGAGGGAAGAACTTGTCACCATGGATACTACGCTTGTGCCATAATGGCACAAATAGTAATACAGATATTGGGGCTGAAGAGAAACACTAGCAACTTGTGACTACTCTAAACTCTTGTGCCTTAATGGCATACAAACTTGGGACAGGTACTGGGACTGTAGCGTGTGCGGGTGTTTGCATTTGAATGTGTACTTGTGTGTGGGAGTGACCAGGTGGATGCCAATCTCTACATGATATGGCCACAACATTTAACTATCATGACATGCAAATCAGCAATGATCTGTACATTGTGGCAAAAAGTGTAATTCAGAGACATGCAAATTAGCCAATAATGAGGTTTTTCCTCATTGAAGCTAACATGTCTTTAAATCACAAAATACCACATTGTAGGGCACAAGCTTTTTAGTATGAGCCATATGCCCTGCACAAGGTCCTTTCATGAATCCCCAGGAGAGATTTTAATATAATCCTTTAGATCATCTCAGTATTGCACCTGTGTTTCTGGATGGTTTCAGAGCTTCATATTTTGCCGTGTTACCTATATCTCATATTATTTTAACACTACTGTACTATACTAGAATTCTTTCCTCACCAATGTGCTGTTCGCCTTTACCCAGGTAACAAATGAAGAGAAATTTGACCTGTTTTTCATTTTAATGATTTATATATAAATCAATTTAATGCATATCTCTTAACTTCCAAGCATTAAAAAAAAATCATAGCACTGGACTTAAAATCGTAGTACAGGGAAAGAAAAACAATAAGTTCCTGATTTGTCACAAGAAGGTCTTTATAAACCAGAACATATATAACTACTGATTTGGCATCTTTGTATGGGCTTAGTTTATGAATTTAATAATGATGTACCCATAAGCAGGTCTGTTTTTATGATGAATATTGTAAATTTAGGAGAAGCAAGGCTGAATCTGAGGGTTGAAATCATAGCGCTAAACCTAAATCATAGCAGCTAAGAAATATGCTTTGATGTCATATTCAGGTTATTATTCTCATGCAGTAAAAATAGTGTGAATGTTATCTAAAAGTGTTCTGACAATAGTTGCTGCTTTTATTAGATTTCAGTGTGAATGCATCCATTAAAATAACAGACAGAATTAAACAGGAAATGCATGTTTTAATTTGACAGGAAATTCTTGTTAAAAGCATCAACTATCTCAGCATATCTCTTTGAACTCCAGATGAGACTGGTTGTTGATTATGACCCTGGTACCATGTTTGTTGTCTTTAAATCTATAATTTATCAGTGACCCTTACAAAATGCATGCACATGATTACATTGCAAGGGCATAAGAATTTATACAGTGTGAGGGTGTGTTGCCTGAGCCTCCTCTCTAGTGTGTGTCAATTGCATTTCCTCTGAGTGAATGGATGGGAGGAATTTCTTATGTTATTCTTAATTTTTGCACATCAGCACATTCTCACACTAAAGGTCAAACTGTGCCTAAAACAGCTGTAAAACACAGTAAATTAAGAAAATAAGTTGTCACCAGTATCTTCAAGCTAGGACATTGCAAAATATATATACACATATGCAAATATATTGCTATGATTAAATAATTTACTTGCATTTATGAGTGAATTACTTGTGTAGTGAATAAAATAGTTATTAACAGATGGATAGAAAGTTGCATATTAGCTCAGAAAAGTTTTAGAACAATAGGGCTAAGTAAATATTATAATTTCAAATAATTAAGCATTCAGTAACAGACTGTATTCATATCATCAGTCTGAACTATATTAATAAAAAATATCCCTTAATGTTGAGTATGTTTTATTTTGTTACAGATCTACAAATATTAACATCTACCATATCTGTATGTATATTAATAATAGCACACAATTTCAACACTGCATTCTGATGTCTAAATTGGTTTGTGATAAAATCTGATATATGTTTTTCTGTATTCAATACACACTCCCTTATTGCAATCCCTTTCTCAACCTGTTTGTCTAGATTCTGTCAAAGCTGGTTTATAACAATATCAGCAGTTATACCAAAGTTACAGGCCATTTTCTACAGAAGTATGAATGTCACTGCCAACATTAGCATTTTCCATGAAGTCGACTGCTACTGCTTCAGACTTATTAACAAAGTTCTGCTTGATGAAATCTATCTGACCTACACTGCTGCAAATGACTGTCTCCTCCTAGTCTCCTGTAAAACTCATAGCATCACAAATACCCACTGTAGAGCCCTGAGCATGCAACTTAATATAAGCTCAATTATGTTAATTTTTTTTTGTAGAAAGCATAAAAAACATAAAGAAGTTAGTCAGTGACTAGACCAAAGCAGTGTAAAATAGGACAGAGTAAAAAAATAAAAAGAACTGCAACCTCCTTTAAATGCAGATATCCTATCCATCCTTATCTTAAGGTTCATAGGTTCATAGGTTGGTACTAGGCTATCGGCCCTAGGGCCTATACAATCCTAGCCATAACAATTCCCTGGAAATTTCTTCCCACAATATTTCTTCCCTGGAACCCTGTATAGCAGGGTGACTGATGTGATCCCTGGGGTGAATTTCCTATTTCCCATCCAATCATCAAGGTTCCTTTTGAAGAGGGCCAAGGAGGCGCTCTGCTTGACATGTATGGACAGTCTATTCCAGAGTCTGGGGAGTCTCTGGGTCAGGAATCTATCCCTCCAGCATGTTTTGTTCATTGTGATGGCAAGGTTTAGATCCCTAGAGCGTGTGGCTTTGAGGGAATTGAGATTTTTTTTTAAGTGGAGCATGTCCAACAGCTCAGGGTTTGACCTGGCCTTATATGTTAAGCAGACATCACCTCTGAGTAGACGATATGCCACAGAGTATAGTTGGAGGTTTTTTTTTAGATGGTCAGCATAGGGCATCTGCTTTAAGCCTGTGATTCTTTTAGTGAGGTATTTCTGTGGCCTTTCCAGTTGTTGCAGATGTCTTGTGAGGTACATACCAAACAGGGCATGGTACTCTATAATGAGTCTAAAGAGGGATGAGTACAGTGGTACAATGACCTCCTTTTTGCTGGATGAAAATCCCTTAGTGATGAGGTGTACCGCATAGAAGGATTTCTTGACTGTTGTGGTGATGTGGTTATCGAAGGTGAGACCACTGTCCACCCTGTGTCCCTAAGTCTCTCATCACACTTTTGGTGTTTAGTTTACTGCCACCTATGTGGTAATTCATGGGTACATGTTTTTTCCCAAAGGGGATAACTATACATTTCCTGGCATTAAGCTTGAGCCCATGACTCTGGCACCAAGTATCTGTTTCTGTAAGGCCCTTTTGTAGAATATCCACATCATTTGGGGATTCAATAATGGCTCACAGTTTGCAGTCATCTGTGAACTTTGTTAGCCAGAGTCCCTTAGTGTTGGCCTGTACTTTAGAGAAGTAGATGCCAAACAAGAGCGGTTCCAGGACTGAACCCTGAGGTACTCTGTTGTCACTTGTCTGGAGCTGGATTTGGAGTAGGCTACTTTTACAGTCTGGGTTCTGTCAGTAAGCCAGTTTGCAACCCAACGAGTGCCATAGGGATGTATGCCCAGCTTAGTAAGTTTATGTATGATTCCAGAGTGGGGGATGGAGTTGAAGGCCTTGGGGAGGTCCAGGTAGGCTGTGTGGATCACCTTACCCTCATCCACAGCTCTGGAGACTAATTCAAAGAAGTCAATCAGGTCCAGGAGACACGATCGGCCCTTCACAAACCCAAACTGGGTGGGGTCCAGTGTTTGAAGGCTGCCAATGTCTTTTTTTATAAGTTCCATGATAATGCGTTTCATGACCTTGCAGATCAAGCTTGTCAGACTGATGGGACAGTAGTTCCTGGGATCCAAGGTGGACCCCCCCCCCTTATGGAGTGGGATAACTGTAGCTGTGCACCACTCAGTGGAAATGAAGCCTAAGGTGAGGCTATGACTAAACATGACACTTAGGTGAGGGGCCAATTAATTTTGTAGTTCATGTAATCTGTACATTCCACCCATGCAGCTAGTGCCACTTTGGCTGTTGTAACAGCTTCCATCAGCAGCTCTACAGTGCCAGGGGCTCCTGGTGATGGAGATGGCTTAACTGAAGGCATTATGGCTGCTACAACTTCAGCTTCTGTTGCCTCTGTTGATTCTATGGGATTGTCATCCCTTTTAACTTCTGGACAAACACCACCGCCCAACCAATTGTGCCTCTGTGCTGCTATGACTGTGGATATGGGAGCAAAATCCAAAACTATGGCTCCGCTCAACATGAATAATTGTTTACCTCTACCCACAAAAACCCGGGCAAAGTCACCGATGAGAAGGCCCAGCTGTGGACGACGGAAGAGAAAGTTTTCTGGAGACGACAACAGTGTGGCTTGATGGACCAGAAAATAGATGGACTAGTTTTTAATTTGTCTAATCATATTCTTACTTCAGCAGAATCCACCCTGTTGATTAAGGGCCTTTCCTATATTCCCTCAGCAGGTACTAACCTAATGGATCTACTTTTAGACCTTAGACTTTTTGGTAGGAATATGGCTTTAAAATTAATGCATTCTAATGAAGGTTTTTTTCAATACAGAGAATGGCTCTATTTTAAAAAGGAAGAGTGTTTTTTGTCCTATTATTCCAACACATGTTGACTGTTTTCTTAAACTGTGTGAATATGATTTTTATGAATTATTTTCCTATGGGGATCGACATAAAAACACTTATTTTAATATGTCTAATGATGAACATAGTGCGCTTTTTTCCTTGCGAGCAAATGATGCTTTAACTATTAGACCCGCTGATAAGGGTGGAGGTATCGTCCTTTTTAGACTCTTCTAGTTATATTAGGACTATGTCAACCATGCTACAGGACCCTCATACTTATCAAATGATTGATACCCTGTTTTTGGATAAGATCATCAGAGGAATCTGGGATAATCTATATGATCTTTTAATGTGTAGGCATCTTGATTTTGAGCTCTATTCCTATTTATGTGTTGAACATCCTTTGGTTTCTTTAATAAAAGGCTTTCCTAAGATACATAAGTCTTTGATATCTCCCCCAATGAGACCTATTGTATCTGGCAGTGGTTGGGTGACTGAGACCATGTCAGTCTATGTTGAACACAAGCTGGGTCCATTAGTTAAAATGATTCCTACTATACTAAAAGATACCCTTCAACTTTTGGATGATATCGAGACCTATAATTGTGGTCCTATATGTCCGGAATGTATTTTGGTTACATTAGATGTTAAGAACCTATTTACCTCTATCCCTAATGATTTTGGTCTTGAAGCCGTTAGAGAGGTCCTTACTGGCTGTGACTCTATGTCTAATGAAGAGACCATGCTTATTACAACACTTCTGGACATGGTGTTGACTAATAACATTTTTATTTTTAATAGGCAATTGTATTTACAGTGCTGGGGTGTTGCAATGGGCACCCCCTGTAGGAATTCTTACGCTAACCTTGCTATGTACTATTGGGAGAAGGCTTTTTTGTTTAACCATCCTGGGTTTTTGAATATTTCCCTTTATCAACGTTTTGTCGATGATATTCTGTTTTTATGGAAAGGTGATGAAGCAGGTTTAAATTATTTTGTTGCTTATTTAAATTCTACAACTCATTTTTTGGAGTTTAGTATGACCTCTTCATGTGTTTTTGTAGATTTTCTTGACATTACCATTCATCAAGATTCTGCTGGATTATTGAGTACCAGATTATATCGGAAACCCTGTTGGTCAAATGCTTTATTGCATTTTAACAGTATGCATCCTAGGGTGATCTTTTCCAATATAGTTAAAAGTCAATATCATAGACTGAAGAGAATTTGCAGGGATCCAGATGACCTGACATGACAGTTGGATGAGTTAGATAGGTTATTTCTGGAGAGAGGCTATAAGATGTCTATTTTGGAAAATGTAAGAGACGAGGCAATGGGGATGAGTGTCTCCTCAACAAGAAACATGACTTTTTATGGTGGTAACAATAAGCTTCACTTTGTTACCTCCTACACAGGTGATATCAGTCATGTAGTAGAAGTAGTGAAGTGTAACTGGCATGCTCTCTTGTTGGATCCAGCCACTGCCAGGATGGTGGGGAGGTCTCCACATTTCACTTATAGAACAGTAACAACTTGAAATGCATTTTATGCAAGGATGTGGTGGCGTGCCCCAGTAGTAATTTTGATTTAGATAGTAGTTTGATTCCTGGGACCTTTCCATGTAAGCATTGCAGGATGTGTAGCGTTATAACCATCATACAGAATTTTGATCATCCTGTTTTAAATTATAGGTTTGTCCCTAGATTTACTGCCACATGTAATAGTGTCAATTTAGTATACCTTGCATCCTGCAATTGTTGCACTTGTTTTTATGTAGGCAAGACTACACGAAGGCTGAGAGACAGCATCTATAATCATTTGTATGATATTAGAAATCTAAATCAACATAATGCCCTAGCCAAACATGTAGCTAATTTTAATACTCTTACGTTCAGCTTTAGGGTTCTACAATTAGTGCCTATTAATATGAGAGGGGGTAACTTGAATAATCAATTAGAGTTGGTAGAAGTAAAGTGGATTTTTAGATTGCGTGCTCATGTTTTTCCAGGGATTAATAATCATGTAAGCCTTAAACCAGTCCTGGAAGCATGCCCATTAAAATAAAATAAAATAAGATGGGATGAAGTGGAGTAAGATAGAATCAAATAACATCACAGAATAGATTATGATTAGATTATAATATATATTATAACTGGTATGAAAACATTTTTTGTATGTTGTTTTTATTCCATTTTACTTTATGTGTTTATTTATCTGATGCATATTTGTCTTGTTTTATATTTTTATATGACTATATATATATACATATATATATATATATATATATATATACATATATATATATATATATATATATATATATATATACATATGTATATACATATGTATTCCTTCGTGGTTCATGTGTTTGTCAATGTTGTCTCATATATATAAATTTCTTTATTCTTTTTATCGTTTTTTGTTTGGCATGGAATGCATTTATCTTTAGTCAGCACATGCTTTACTGCTGAATGGGTTAATTAATTAATTGATTTCCTCTGCTGTAACAGGATTGTTTAGTACTATTTCAAATTTGTTTAAATTAAGCTGAGTGTTTGTTTTTCTGAGATCTGATGAAGCATGTTCTACATGTGAAAGCGCTTATCCGTAGACTACACAATAAATCTAACTGAATTTTTGAGCCTGGTGGTCCTGCCTTGTGTTTTTACCTTAGTTCATTTAATACACAGCCCAGGATGTCATCTGGTCCCATGGATGCTGTATTCTTAGCTTTGGAGACTGCAGTTTCTACCTGTGTGGCCATGATTACTGGAATTTCACAATCTTTTGGTATTGAGATGGGCCCTTTAGGGGGTGAGAGGGGAGTGAAGTTGTCACTAAATTGATCTGCCAGGATATTGGCAATATCCTTGGGATCAGTATATTTAATGCCATTCTGTTGTAGCTCAGAGCATATGTGAGCATTGCCATTTAGACTCTTGACATAACTATAGAATACCTTGTGGCTGTCTTTGGAATCTTTGGAAATTTTATTTTCGTAACTAGCTTTGGAGGATTTTATGAGGGATCTCAGCTTCTTACTGAGGCTGGTAAGGGAGTTTTTTGCATCCTGGGATTTTCCTCTTTTCTGCAACAGTTTCTTTCTTCTGTTGTATAGTTTGTTTATGGCAGGGGATCACTAGATTGGCTTCCTTTTTATGGAGGAGAGCATCTTGGTTCTATTTGGGATGGCACGATTCATGTATGAGTGGATGTGCTCGTAGAGTGCCTTAGTGTAGGATTCAGCAGTCGAACTTTCAGCTCCTATCTGCATGGGTGTCATGAAGTTTGTTACTTCTGACTTATGTAGCATGATGTTGGCTTTGGAGAAGTTTTTTATGGAGGTTTCCTTATTGGGGGGTGGGGGAGAGATGTGGACGTCAAAAATGATTTGCTTATGGTCAAATCTGACCAATGAGGGGATGACCACTGGTGTGGAGCATCTATCTTCTATGCTGGTAATGACCAGGTCTAGGATATTGGAGCCCCTGGTGGAACAATGGATTAGTTGATCCAGGGCATTGGAATTTATGAATTCCAAGAACCGTTGGGAAAAGGTGTTGGTACCCGAGTAGTTTTCCCAGTTAATGGCAGGGTAGTTGAAATCACCCAGTATTAGGGTGTTTGGTTGTATCTTAATATTTTCCAGTATATTTAGAAAGGTGTAGTGAGAATCTTGGGCATGGTGGGGGATCTGTAGCAAGCTACAATTTGGATTGCAGTCTTACCTAGTGTTAGTTGAACCTGGAGAATTTCAGATGCATTGTGTTGGGCAACTAGCCTGGAGCTGTGAATGTCCTTGGAGAATATGGACACTCCTCCACCTTTAGTGTTTCGGTCTTGGTTTGGTGGCCAAAAAGTGTGGTAAGAGTTGTAGCCTGGTATTGCAGTTGAGCTCTCTGGAGCCTTGAACCAGGTTTCATTTACTGCGCAGATATCGATGTTCTTGATTTTTAGAAGTGCCTCGAGAGAGTGCATTTTTAGGTCTAGACTTCTAGCATTACCTTCAGATTTTGCATGCTTGTATCTGTTACAGTGGTGGTTTTGTCCTTTGAGCCTTGTCTAAAAATAGCACTATGGGGTGGCAAGACCTTTAGCCAGTAACCTGAATCCCAGGGGTGACAGGTGTAGACCATCTCTGGCAAAGCATCGTGGTTTGTCGATCATGTCATCCCAGGTAGACAGATACTGGATCCCCTTTGAATGACACCAGAAGTTTAGCCAATTGTTGAAGTCAATCATTTTTTCCTTATACTGTGGTATCATTCTGGGCAAAGACAGGATGCTACTCAGGGCTAAGGTCATACCTGCCTGTGCCACATGATCTAAGCGCTCTTCCATGTCTCTTTTCATGTAGTCCAGGGAGGTACATCTCAAGTCATTCACTCCAACATGGACAATGACAGAGTTGTATTTGTACTTGTTGTGGGGTGACTGGAGTGCATGCGTTATATGGTGGATCTTGTCACCTGACAGGCAGCTGACTGCAATTTTCTCCTTGTTCAGCCTCATGAGTGGGACATCAGTGTGCCTGACTATAGAGTCACCTATGACTAAAGTGTTGGGTACATTGTCTTGCCTTAGGGGCTGTTGTTGGGTGGCACACTGGTGTTGTGAGCTATGTGTCACTTTGGTTGTGACTGGTGTTTGTTTGCGTTTCAACTTCGGAGGTCCTTGTTGCTTGGGCAGGTTAATGTTAAGGGCCTCCACATATGTGGGTTTAGTGTTGATATGTTTGGGTGTTGATGGTGTGGGTTTTGAAGGGCTATGTGTTGCATGAGGTGTAGTGCAGGTGTTAACCTTCTCCTCTTGACTGTCTAGTACAATCTTGGCTGGAGCGAGCTTTTCTTCCAGTTTGGCTATATAAGTGCATCTCTCGCAGGTTGTAGTGTTGGGTGGTAGGAGGAGAGGGTTGTCTGTGTACATGAGGCAGTTGCTGCATTGCCCCAGTATGCCCAGATTCACCAGGTGGACAGGAGAAATCACAGGAGAAAGCACATATACAGCTGAGAACTGCAGTGGTACTAACCTGAGAAGGGCAGGACAGATGTCACTCATCCAAGCAGCAGTACTCTCATCATTCTTTGCATCCTCAGATATTTCCATGCAAAGTGAGAGAAATGGGGGTCGGACTCCAAGAAGTCCTCCTACACTACTTTTGTACAAAGCTTTTGGAGTAATAAAAGAGGCAAAGAAACAAACAGCATTCATGTATGATATAATACATAGGTATAGCAGTACTTACAAGACAGATTTCACCAAAAGAATTAATGCAGAGCATGTTAGTGCTGCTTCCATTATAGTATATGTACACACACAAGTAGAAATTCCACAAATTCTTACATGCTGCATCGAAAGTTTTTGGAATAAGTAAAGGGGCAATGTAACAAACAGAATGTATTGGTTATATGCACTAATGCACTATATGTTGGCTTTGTTTGCATTATTGTTATATATATATATATATATATATATATATATATATATATATATATATATATATATATATGTATATATATATATATTTATTTATTTATTTATTTATTGCCATTTGATTACCAGGAAAGGTATCCATTTTCAGAGGCCCAGGGAGAAAAGTTCCAATGCATTAGAAAAAACATTTTAATAACAAAAATTTTCCAAACTTCAAAAACATTACAAAAACATCTACAGTTTAAATAATTGTACCAAATTAAACATAATGTGAATGCACTGGTTAAGAACAGATACAACTTATAAAACAATGATTTAATATTTAGAGAAATTTTAGCTAGTTTAGAGAAATTAAGTTAGTATGATACAAACAGGAATCACAATATGAAGAGGAAGGCAAAAAAATAGGGTTATTGCATGTTTAAATAGAGTCACAAGAGAGAAATTGGTTGAAGTAATGGAGTGAATAGATAAGGAGAAATAAGGAGGCAGAAGGTAAAAATATGTACTTGTTCATATTTAGGGATATAGATTATCCTGGGTTTGAGCAATAGCAGATCCAGATTATGGCTAGGAAGTCTTTTAGAATGGTTTTACAGAAATGGATTGGGTGGTTTTGACTTGACAGATAAAGGTAAGGTTTTCCAGGCCTTCGCAAGATAGTAAGAGTACAGTACCATGACCAGCAGATTTGATAAGTTTGTGGATAGAGCAGAGTTTGCAGTCATTGGATCATAATGACAGAATGAGAACATAGTTCTTTACAATGGTATTTAGTGCTGGACAGGCAGATGGATGCTGGTTAATTTTCTGGTGGTAAAAAGCTGTGTATATGTTAGGTGATAGATAATTTCTAACCAATTTAGGCTTTTAAGTACTATATGTTAGACGATTCTGAAAGGGGTATTTACTGCAAATTTAGTGACTTTATTATAGCATTGTTTCAGTTTTCCATTTTGTGATTTTTGGAGGTTTGTAAGGATGGGAGCACCATAAAAAATGTGCAGAGGAGGTTACTAGTCCCTAGTTTTTATGATTTTTTAATATAATTGTGCATATCTAGGTCAAATTTAAGACTGTCATGCAATATCATCCCTAATTATTTGCTAAGAGAAGTGACTTCAGTGGTTATATTTATAAGATACTAGATTTTACATTTTGTATTGTTTTTTATGACAGAGCGATATGGGGAAAATGGTAGTTTTGTTTCTTTTTGGGTCAAGTATGAATTGTGAGTTACAAAACCATGTTTCAGTGGCTGTTAAGGCTTCCTGAGTATTTTTTGGAGATTTGCTAGGTTTTCTGATATACATATGGGCTCCACATTTGGAATTTTTCTCCCTGGGCCTCCACTGAAAAAGGGTACCTGTGCCCAGTGTGACTCTTCTGGTAAACAATTGTCAATAAATAACTGAATAAATATGACTGTGGAGTCATCTGCATATTATATTAAGGAGGCCAGTTTTGTGGCTGTGTGGAAGGTATTAATGAGAATGTTGTAGAGGAAAGTACCAAGAACAGAACTTTGTGGTACTCCCATGGTGGCTGGGAGACACGGAGAGAGAACTGAGTGCCAATTTACTGACTGATAAATATGGGACAAGTAACTCTTGAACCATAGAAGTGTGAGCTAGGATAGACCTAGTAAGGAAATTTGAATAAGTTGGCTGTGACAAACTGTATCATAGGCTTTAGACAAGTCTAGAAGTAAGGCAAAGACTAGTTTGCCATTATCTCTGGCTTTATTGACAGTATCTGTAAAGGTTAGAAGTACAGTATTCGTACATGGGGAAAAATGGAAGTCATGTTGAGTGGGGGATATGAGTTCTTCCTGCAGGTAATAGTATAGCAATTGTTTCTGAATACATTTTTCAAGTATTATGGAGGGGGCAATATTTAGATATGTCTAAAGTTAGTAAAATATGTTGAATTACCTCCTTTGTGTAGAGGGATAATGTGTGATTTTTTTTCCAGAGAGAGAGATTATGGGATTCCTGGACTGACTTTATAAGGACTCAGACAGATAGGCAATGCTATTGGCTGCTATTTTATCATCATCTGAAGTATGGTTTGAGTTTGTTTAACAGTAGTTTATACAGGATATGGGCAAATGTTTGAAGGTGAAAGTGGATGTGGTGACATGTTGCAGTTGGGCAGGATTGAGACTGGATGTTGGGGAATCCTTGGTTAGGGCTGGTGTACTATCAATGAAGCAAAAGTTGAATTCCATAGCAGTTTTGAGTTGGGAGTTAGTGGCAGAGGGGTTAGGGTTGAATATTTGGATGGGATGTAAAAATTATTAACGGGCTTACTAGAATTTTTTAGGATTGTGTTTACTATCATTCTGTATGTTGTTATAACAGTTTTTTATCTTCATGTATTTGCTTTTTAGTATGGTTGTGGAGCATTCTGAAATTTTCAAGAAATTGCAGAGTTTTTTTCTATTCTTTTCACACTATTTTTCTCTCCTGTGTTAGCATTCTACTCTTTTGTATAACCAAATTGCATTATTTGATTTTAGTTTCTTTCTTTTGGGGCAAGGATATTTAGGAAAGTTGTACAGAATTCATTTGCTGCATCATCTAAGGAGAATATTTTTTAGGCTGTTCCAATGTGGTAAGGAATATTTCTGGATTAAACTTGGACAGGTCGCATGTTGTTTTATCAACATGCTGTTTAAGTGGATGTGTCAAATGCTGGTTGTATAGATTGGGAGATGTTCACTGAGAGAGTCTGACATTGTGCCTATAGTGTGGAATTTGCTAGTGTCTGATACTAGGATCCAGTCTAATAAAGAATTTGATGTCTTGCTATAATATGTGAGGCAATTAATTAGTTGTGTGGAATGGTATATATTCATATTAAATGTAGGGGAGTTATAGGTTATGTCCAACCATGTTTTTTTTTGTGCAATTGTTATGGATATCCAATGTAGGATATCTGACAGTACAGCTGTATTGTCACCAGGAGGGATGTAAAAGACAGTAATGCATATTTGTTTACATTTGTTTATTTTTAGGAAAGTGATAAAAAGCTCTGCTGGTCTGAATTTTTGTATTGATTTGGTGTAGGGGGAACTGTGGTAACATCTGGTAGCAGTTGGGAAATATGAAAGCACTACCACCACCTTTCCCCTTTATATAGTCATTACAGACAACATTATAGCCAGGGGTTATAATTTCAGAATAGTTTATGTTGAGTTTAATCCAAGTTTCCATTGCAGGGAGAATATATGGCTTGTGTTATGTAATCCAGGCATGTCTGTCAATAGTTTTTTTCCTTATGCTTCTAATATTTACTGTACCAAAAGTTAGATTACAAGAGTGGCATTAACGTTGTGGTATTAGATTACTGTGTGGAAGGTAATTGTCTCAATATTGGCTGTGATAGGTGGGGCCAGGATTAGGGTCTATACCTCCTCCTAGGAGGATTTTAGTATATTAGGGTATTACTGATTCTTGTTGTTTGGCAAGTACTTTTCCACTTTTATTTTGATTTAAGATGAAGTGGAGTTAATCAGTCTGTATTTAGGGTAAAGGTGAGGAGTGTCATTAATTAGGTTTGATACTATGTGTGGAGAGTTAGGGAAAAAGTATGGATAGGTGGTTGGGACAGAGCTGGAGAGATGTTAAGAGCTATTATTGAGCCATGGTAGGATGAGAGCTGTTTCAGTACGAGGAATAGCATGATTAAGTAAAGGGATTTATATTTTATTGACGGAAGGCAGTCAGGAAGAAGGAATCAAGAAGAAACCAAGAAACTGAAGGACTTAGGATATCCAGTGGTGGTGGATTCTGAAAGCTAGTAGAAGGTAGATACAAAGGAAGTATTTGTTATGAGGAAAGAGGGTTAGGTTGTCTTAGTAGCTTACCTTATGTTTTCGATATTATAGAAATAGAGGGGCTTGAAAGCTCAAGATAGGAAGTAGAAAGGGCTTATTTTGGGAAAAAAAACAAAAGTTCAAATGTAGAATGATAGCTAGGTATTGTTGGGGAGGGGTCTGGGTATTAATGGATATAATGCAAAGCAGTAAGGGAGGAAGAAATGTTGTTGAGAATGATGCTAAATTTTAGAAGTTAGATGGAAACTGGACATAAGAAAATAAAAACAGGAGTGTTTGCATGATAGTAGTAAAGTTGTTCGGGGAGGCTTATGGAACAGGTGTCACATGTGAAATGTATATGTGGAAAGTATAATGGTAGAGTAAGACTGGGTAAATGGGAAGTAGGTGTTAGAGGAGCAGAACAGAGACAAGCCAAGCAGGTTTTTCATTTTCAGCATAGTTATTCCAGAGTGCAATCAGTTTATAGCCAGTTCAAAGCAATTAATAAGGAGGCACAAAGTGGAATAGTTTTTTCATTTACTGACTACAGAAACCAGAAAGCTGGTGAGACAAAGTAACTGGTGTATACAGTGTAATCCATTGGTCAAGAGAAAGGACAACGTCAGCCAACTTAGTAAGTGGTCCTTAGAGTGCAAGAACTACTCCTGTGGGGGTTAATGTCACAGCACCCTTCCAAAACAGGGCAGGTACATATTTGATAAGGTAATACAAAGCATATCTGTTTTTGATAAACTTGCTTACATTGTACAATGACACAATTCTCAGTGAAGACTTTCAAGAGTTGGGTCTTGTGACAGAGGTCTTGCAGCAATGAAGTCAGGGACTCGGTGGACAAAATGTTTGGTGCATTTGCATACCCTGTCAAACTACTGAGGGGACTGGTGGGGGAAATGCTTTATTCTGGTGCTTGTGCATAGTTTGTCAAGCTAATGAAGGGATCACCCGGGGAAATGTTTCATACTGGTGCTTTTGAATACTTGGTCAAACTACTGAAGGGATCGGTGGGAGAAACACTTCATTTTGGTGCTTGTGCATACTTGGGGGAACTACTGAAGGAAATTGGTGAGAGAAATGCTTCATTTTGTTACTTGTTCATACTTGGGGGAACTACTGCTGAAGGGATTGCTTGAGAAAATATTTCATTTTGGTGCTTGTTTATATTTGGACAGACTACTGAAGGGATTGTGGGGGAAAATGTTTCATTTTGATGTCGGTGAAATGCTTGTTCATACATGGTCAGTCTGCTGAAGTGATCGCTGGACAAAATAATTTATTTTGTGTCATTTTAGTCCTATGACTATGTATACCAGCCTGTATCTTCCTAGTCTGAAGCAAATATTAAATGACCTTGTGTGGTAGAATTTTGCAATTCAATTAATTAAAGTCTAATGATTTTACACTTTCTCTTTGATAATGTGCTTATATTTTTCCATCATTTTTGTTGCTCTCTGTTTTTTAAACATATGTTTCTGAGTAGTATCCCAGATTCATACTGAAAGTGGGAAGAGTTATGCTCTATTCAGTCTTCAAATTGTACGCTAATCACCTGTTTTTTAAGGGCTTTTGTTCCTGTTTTCAGCGTCAGCAGGCTGAAAGGTATGGACTGATATTGTGCAGTGCCAATATTCTCAAACAGTCTCTGATCCAACCATGTATGACAAAAGTCTGCAAGTTTTGCAAAGCAAACCAGTTACATTGGTGTAGAGGGATGTAGCCCTGACAATGAGCCAGACCTGTGTTCATTTATGTATCCCAGATTCCTGTAGAAGCTGAAGGGGGAAAGGAATTTTGAGACTATGTCTGCTCACCAGCATTTGATGGGATAAATAATGACAATGTGCTGGAGTAAGGCATGTGGTCCTTGAGGTCCTAAGCTTTGGTCAAGACTAGAATCATGAATGGTATCTGGGCTATGTGACTGGACATGCCATGAGTGCGTATTGTCACTTTTTGAGAAAGACACGTCTATAGAGAGGCCATGCCTAGTAGCTCATTATCACCTTCTGAACAATGACAGCATATAGGAGTAGGGTCTCCTAACACTGTTTCAAGTCAACGTATATGATCGTGAATGATAGCATCAAAGCTCACTCTCCTCTTGCACCCAGCTGGTGATCTCAACATAGAGGGGTTAATCACGTGAGTTACCCTGGATAGTTTGCTATCAGTAAGAAGAGGGATTAGCGGAAATAACATACATACAAAAGTCAGCTAATTGATGCAGTCTCAAAAAAAACCTTTTGCAGAAGACTATGCATGTTATACAGGGCTTACTACAAGAGCAAGTGTAATTGCAGAAGCCAGGACTTTGTAGGCATGTCTGGATTACCTCAGGTAGTTAGAGTCCAGTGGAGTACGGTCATGTCTAGATAAACACATTGTTATCTGTTAGCATGATATAGTGCACATGTGTGTAAAGTACTGAAGAGTGTACTGTGTAAAGTAATAAGCAAAGGAATATCAGAAGTGGTTCATATGTGTAAATGCTGTAATAGATTGTAAAATGTTAATATACATTCACATATCACACTTGAACAGCTCCAGAAAGTACCTCTTGCCACATATTACTGTGATAGGCTTTGCCATGGTGATAAAATGTAGTTACATGAGTAAGGAACTTAGAAAATAGCATTCATAGTTGTGGTGGAATTATTACCCACACATATTACCCAATTACAAATGAGTCCTTGTTGAATACTTGCAAAAATATTTACATGATTACGTAACATTAAACACACTACATAATTTACTGACAGCAGCAGCATATACAAGTAGTATAGAATATGTTCAACATTCATTATGTTTATCAGACAGTGTAGCAAAATCCTGAGGAATGAATATTATAGAAATATAATACACTGAAGGCTGTAGCAAGCTGTTGTTTTGATGGGAGTGGGAATAACTGTGTACAATTAATGATACTAATCATTTGTCAGAGTTTGGAGTTATGTAAGCTTTGTATTTTTATATTACTTGTTATAGGTGACTCCATAGTCAGACACACTGACGTCCCACTCACCAGACTGAACAAGGAAAAGATCACAGTAAGCTGCCTGTCAGGCGCTAGAATCCGCCACATAACACAAGCACTCAGGTCACTCCACAGCAAGTACAAGTATGACTCAGTCATTGTCAATGCCGGTGTGAATGACCTGAGACGTACCTCCCTGGACTACATGAAAAGAGACATAGAGGAGCTCTCAGATTATGTAGCCCAGGCCGGTATGACCCTGACCCTGAGCAGTATCCTACCCTCACCAAGAATGATGCCACAATACAGAGACAAAATGATCAGCTTTAATAATTGGCTTAATTACTGGTGTCATTCTAAGGGGATCCAATGTCTGTCTGCCTGGGATGACATGCTTGACAAGCCACGCTGCTTCAAGGGACGGCTTGCACCTGTCACCCTGGGCTTCCGGATATTGGCAAAGGCTCTTGCCACCCCATAGTGCCTTTTTAGGCAAGGCTCAAATGATAAACCTACCGCCCTAGAAAACAAAAATGGAGAAAAACTAAGGGTAATACTGCTCAATGCCAGAAGTCTAAACCTCAAGATGCACGCCCTCGAAGCCCTCCTCAGTATGGAGAACATCGATGTCTGTGCTGTGACTGAAACCTGGTTCAAGGCTCCTGAAAGCACCCCAGCACTATCAGGTTATACCTCATATCATGCGTTCCGGCCCCAAAATCCGGACCGAACCACAAAAGGAGGGGGAGTATCCATATTCATAAAGGATACCCACACCTCCAGGTTAGTGGCAATGCACGAAGCATCGGAGACCATCCAGGTGCAATTAATCATAGGTAAAACTGCCCTACAGTTTGTAGCATGCTACAGACCACCTTCTCAAACTCAGGAAACCCACACAGCCTTCCTGAAGACACTGGAGAGTATGAATGTCTCTCCAAACACCATCATATTGGGTGACTTCAACTACCCAAACATAGACTGGGAACATTACTCAAGCCCCAACACCCTAGCCCAAAGGTTCCTGGAGTTCATAAACTCAAATACTATGGAACAACTAGTCACCATTCCCACAAGAGGAGAAAATATACTAGACCTGATCATCACAAACATGGGGTCAAAATGCTCCACACCGGAAGTATATCCCTCATTGGTGAGATCAGACCATAAATTAATCTCATTGGAGATCCACATCCCACCCCCACCCCCAGCAAAAAAGACCACAGTGAAGAACTTCTCAAAAGCAAACTTCACACTTCTTAAGACTGGAGTGGTATCCTTCAAGGTGCGCGAGCCAGTGGAAACCACAACCCACGCTGCTGAAACCCTTACAAATGCCTTCTACGAGCACCTCCAGGAATGTATGGATCAAGCAATCCCTAATAAAATCAAGACCCTTTCCACCAAAGGCAGGCGCCCGGTCTGGTGGACCCCAGCCATAAACAAACTCTACAACAAGAGGAGAAAGCTACTACATGACAGAGCAAAATCCCTAAAAGGGAAGGCATCTCTGATCAATACTAGCCAATTCTACGACCACACATAAAATCATCCAAGGCCAACTTTGAGAGAAAAATCGCTAATGACACAAAAGACAATCATAAGGCCTTCTTTAGCAATGTTAGAAACCTGGGTGGAAACTCCCAGATATGCTCAGAATTAGTCCAAAATGATAAAAAATCACTGAACCCACAGACATTGCCAACATACTGGCAGACAGGTTCAGTGCAAATTTCTCCCTCCTCCCCAAAAGGAGAAATATCTATCCTACCAGAGTCTAGCCTCCCAAACATCTCAGATGCCCAGGTGAGAGCTGCTCTCTCTAAAGCAAAAACACAGCATCAATGGGACCGGACGGTGTCCCCGGCTGTGTGCTACATGAACTCAATGAGGAACTAAACCCACACATAAGGCTGCTGTTTAATCTTAGCCTTACTACAGGATACCTACCCAAAGAATGGCGTACGGCAACTGTGGTCCCACTCCACAAAGGCGGTGCTTCTACGGACCCTGGAAATTACCGCCCCATAAGCTTGATGAGCCTTGTCTGCAAAGCTATGGAGAGGATCATAATGGAACTCATAAATAAAGACATTGGGGACCTACAGACACTGGATCCTACCCAATTTGGCTTTGTCAAGGGCAGATCCTGCCTCTTGAACTTGGTCGACTTTTTTGAAACAGTCACTAAGGCCATTGATGAGGGTAAGGCAGTTCACACAGCCTACCTTGACCTAGCAAAAGTGTTCGACACAATACCCCACTCGGGCATTATAGAAAAGCTCACCAGCTTAGATGTAAACCCATATGTCACAAGATGGGTTGCAAACTGGCTCAAGGACAGAACACACAGGGTTAGAGTTGCTGGTGCCATGTCAAACTCTAAGCCGGTCACGAGCGGTGTCCCACAGGGCTCAGTCCTGGGCCCCCTCTTGTTTGGCATTTATTTTTCTGAAGTGCAGGCAAACATAGGGGGATTGTGGCTGACAAAATTTGCAGATGACTGCAAACTGGGCACCATAATTGACACTCCATCAGACACAGACATCCTCCAGAGAGGTCTCATAGAAATGGATAACTGGTGCCAGAGCCATGGCCTTAAGCTAAATGCCAAAAAATGTATAGTCATACCCTTTGGGAAAAACAAGGTAACCCCTAATTACCACGTAGGTGGTAATCCATTAAACACGGAAGAAGTTATCAGGGACCTGGGGACCCAAGCTGACAGTAACCTCTCTTTTGACACTCACATTGCCAAAGTGGTTAGGAAGACCTTCTACATTGCCCACCTGATCATGAAGGGATTCACATCCAGATCAGGAGAGGTCATTGTACCCCTGTACTCTTCACTTATCAGACCAATGATTGAGTACAATGCCCCATTCGAAATGTACCTTACCCGACACCTGCAGCAGTTGGAAAGACCCCAAAAGTTCCTCACCAAAAGGATAAAGGGGCTCAAACATATGTCATACGATGCCCGACTGAAGAAACTCCAGCTCTATTCAGTCGCATACCGTCTGCTCAGAGGTGATCTGTGCCTGACATACAAGGCCATGTCCAACCCGGAATTAATGGACATGCTCCACCTCAAAAAATCCAAATCCACCAGAGCCACGAGAGCAAGAGACTTAAACCTCAACACGGATATAAATAGGATGTGCTGGAGGGACAGATTCATCACCCAGAGACTCCCTACACTATGGAACAGAATCCCAGTCCATGTGAGGCAGAGCCCCTCACTGACTCTGTTCAAGAGAAATCTTGACGAGTGGATGGTAGATCATAGGTTTACCCCGGGAATCATCTCTGTGTCACTGCTGGACAGAGGCACAGCAAACTAATGGGTATAGTATTCTCATCCTAAGGGGTGGTGAAAGCCACACACACTCTGGCTAGGCTTATAAATGCCCTAGGGCAGATAGCCTAGTATGAACCTATGAACCTATGAACCTATGAACTATAGCATCTTTGAGGTACTAATTATTGTGGTTTAGCCTGGTAAAGTTAAGAACAAAAAGAAAAGTGAGATTGGTAGTCAACATTGCCACTCAGAATGGATGGTATGACATAGTATTGGAAGATCCAAACCCCCCCTTTGTTGGCATCATTCAGAAGATCATTGTGTTTTGTAAGGTATGAGCATTTCTTCAGATGAGGGCACACTCCTGCTGAACAGGGGGGTGAGAGCACACCCCTCCTAAAGCTGTGGCTCTATATTCATTTACTTTGCCCACTGTTCAATGCATTGGGCTTCACCGATGCTTCAAGAATGGCCTGCTTTCACAAAGCATATCATCCCCCTGCCTCCTCGGAAGATGGATTAGCAGGCATAGCCTCATCATTCATCCCTTCCTCCAGCAACTTTTACAGGTGCTTAGGACAATAATTGAAACCAGTTTGACTGGGTCATAGTGAATACACTATTTCTCTTTACCAATGGATTTGGCTTCCTCTGCAAGACTTCTGGATCTTAGAACATAGTTTTGAACTTAATAAGTGTTGGCAGACATTGGAGCTGTCCACTGTCAATCCCTGAAACAGTGCATGCCAATGAGGGCCATTAATAATATATGGTACTGACCTGCAGAAAGTATAAATCTGTTATATTCTGAGATGCTGACATGCATGAGATTATATCTTCATGGAGAAATAATCTATCTGCCTGATGCCAAGGCATGTCCAGTTATTCTATGTCACATCAGTTGTACTGGATCACTTTTTAGGACTGTGTTCAATATTTACATGACAACATTGATGCTGTCATGTGTTTGTTAAGGCTGAAGACTTGCATGGAAGATTCTGCCTGAATATTATGATTTTCCTTAGATATAAGAGGCTTCCTTTGGAAACAGCTCTGTATAGACAACATTCTTCTACTGTAATCCTTGTTTTGGGAATCTTTTGTAGACTCTGATACATATTTTTCATGCATACATGTTGTCAGTAAGTATGTTGTGCTCTTAGCATAGCAAGCTGTTTACTGTCCACAGTTTCCCATGACAGTATGCTGCATACCCACCCTATCAACAAATAGTTGCATATATAAGTGGCTGAATAGAAAAAGGAATCACATTCACACACAATCAGAAACACAGACACACTGTGTGTGTGTGTGTGTGTGTGTGTGTGTGTGTGTGTGTGTGTGTGTGTGTGTGTGTGTGTGTGTGTGTGTGTGTGTGTGTGAGTGCATGTTTGTCTGTATGTGTGTGTGTTTGTGTGTGTGTGTGTGTGTGTGTGTGTGTGTGTGTGTGTGTGTGTGTGTGTGTGTGTGTGTGTGTGTGTGTGTGTGTGTGTGTGTGTGTGTGAGTGTATGTTTGTGTGTGTGTATGTGTGTGTGTGTGTGTGTGTGTGTGTGTATGTAGTGTGTGCCTGTCTGTCTCTATAACCATAATGTAAGCAGTGCTAACATATGCTGCATTAGTTCATTATAGATAAATCTGTACTGTTAGTTTTATAATCCGCTTGCATTTTACACATGAACTCTGTTTCATTGCCCCTTTAAATATTCCACAAAAAAAGAAAAAATATATATACACTGCCCTTTTAATTACACTGAACGTTCAGAATAGCTTTTCAGAAACCTATCCAAAGTTATAGAACACTCATAATAAATTATTTAGCAAACACTAAATAGCATACAAACTAGAGCTGTTATACGCTCACAATACAAGGATCATCTGGGCATCAGTTTTGTAAAATATTTCTCATCAGCTTTTCTGTTGCAGAGAAATCAGATCTGCAGGAAAAAAAATAAATCCCAGATATGCTATCAATGCAATTCCAACAGAGTTATTGATATAGGTGAAACATGAAGAGTAAATTTCTGACATCATCATTGTGTGAAAATACAGCTAGCAAACATGAATGTCACTTCCCTACCTGTATAACTATTGATATTGAGGGGCACAGCCAGTACATACATTCACACCCTTACATCTTCTTTCTAGCTGCCAACAGCTCATATTTGGAATGTTCCTGCACAAGCAAACAGCTTCCACATTCTGTGCATGAGATAGGGGCCTAGACAATAGCATATTGTTCTGCAATAACTGAGGCAACTATCTACCAGTTACACTACACACCACAAAATGCAGCAACTTATGGATACAACCAACAATCAATTAACCCTTTCCACACAAACGACATCATCATAACAAAAGTAGGACATTCATAACAACACTACAGAATGCATAGGTATGCAGCATCAGGGGACTCAATTCTGTAATGATTAAGTAACATGAAGAATGTAAGACCAATGTGTGTGGCAGGGTCAGAAGGCATATATGACAAGCCAAACCACAACATGCTTTGTTACTAAAACACACACCTGTGGCTGTACATGTCAACATAGTGATATTCTGAATAATGTTTTAGTTCTTCCTGGGAAATATGGCAATGAGACAGTACATATACATGTCAGTGTGGAAATCCTATAGCCATAGTTATAATACAGAGTATCCAAGGTCAGGTAAGAACTTGTTGCTAGAGAGTACAATACCCCAGATATACAGGCATCTGGCCAGGTACGAGCTTTGCCAAGTTTGTCATTATTGCCTTTTGCATTCCTATTCCAAGCAGGTATAACTGTCATGAATGCTGCTCACTTGGTCTGATGATTATACATCACAATACATAGCTGACAAAAAGCAATTCATACTGACAGCTGCTGCAAACATATGCATAAAACAATGTTTAAGTATTTTACAACAATAAGAAAATGTAAGGAGCTGCCACTAATGTATTTTATTCATACTGCACACAATGTTATAAGAAAGCACTGGCATGTATAATTTATTCAATAATGCCAAAGCATACTTTTCAGCCATGGCTACATTGCCTACAAGGACTAGTGCATGCTGACAGTTTTGCTGTAGACAGGGGTGAAGCATGGCTATACCGTGCGATCCCTAGAAGGTGCACACAGCGACTCATAGCAGTCAGAATGTGGAGGTACAGGCCACAGACTTTAAGCACCATGGAAGCTGAGCTGGACTGCTGTTGACATTGAGATATGTACACCACAAGCTGTTGGCATCCCATTGCTGCAAGACCACAAATATGGACTTGGACATTCATATGTTAGTGCTGTGTTGTACACTGTGTCCACATAGTTTAGCAAAACTGGTAGACACTGTGATGCCCGTGCTCTGTCCCAGCAATCAAGAAGCCTCAATCCTCACCACTAACACAAGTGAGGGGCATCTCATATAGGAGGAAAGGAAAACAAATGCACACAGTAAAGTGCAGTTTCCCTTAGCAGCACACAGAGACCACAGTCACTTCAGGGCTGGTTGTTCCCTTGACCTCCAGGTCCTCAATAAGACTCCCCACTGGCACAGCCACAGGGTCCAGATCTCAGCCTAGTGGGCAAGCTAAAACTTCCAGCACCCTCTCTGCCCAACCAGTGCCTCGTGTCCCTGCCCAAGTAGCTGATACACACACGCATACACACAGATGCACACATACGCACACAAACACGCGCGCGCGCACACACACACACACACACACACACACACACACACACACACACACACACACACACACACACACACACACACACACTTTGAGAAGAGTTTATATAACCACACAGACACTCCTGTGGAAGGCTGGAACAGGTTCTTCAGCTGTGCCCCTTTTCTGCCCAGTCTAAACAGTAGTACCACTTGCCACCACCCACTAATATTTATCAGCTACTCAAAGGCCCTTAAAAGGGTGTACAATTATTACTGTGCAATATTATTATCCAATTGGTAGTATAGCCCATGGCTAAAGCTATTGGAGTGGCTTTGTACAATTTTATCAGAGGCATGCAGGTACTCTAAAGAGCTTAAATTATCTCTACAAAAACAGCCACAGTTGAATGGGTTTAAAAATATTTAATAATAAATATTCAAAACACAAGACAATACTTTTTACTACACAGTGCTAGTCAAGAGTTTAGAGATCACAGAGAAATACTTAAAATAGTTCAGTAGTACAGTTCTGACATCACAGAAAAACACTTAGTCTAAAATTTCTAGTTTCCAGCTATTTCTTAGAGAAAACACAAGTCTAAGAACTTACATATAAAGCAAGACAGTGCTGAGTTGGATGGTCAAAACAAAAATGCTCTCTGATTCTCTCTGTTTTTAAAATCACTTTCCTTGTTCACATTACGTCATTCTTCACACATTCCTGGGGTTCCCAGGCTAACAGGCTACATTCTTTAGTAAGCTCACATCATGTCAGGAAGCAAAGCCATTATGGACATTTATGCATGCAAATTCTGACCATTACTCTGGCCTTAAAACAATAACAAGAATTCCTTTACCTAGACAGACCAGAGCCAACTTTAAAGATCAAAGACAATCATAAAATGCTTGACTTAGCTTCCTTACAGCAGAGTGCACTGTTGTTACATGTTTTGCAGTTCCACATGTAACAGCATTTTTCCATTTAAGACAACAAGCCTAATATTTACAGATGACAGAATTATTTATAAAATTATATCTGGCTAGGCTGGCAGCCTTCACCCCCCCCCCCCGGAGAACTCAAGCTAGTTTTTCAAGTGGGCCTTGAGAAACACTGCTTGAGAGGGTTAGGTCTATCTGAGTATACCTTACCCCATTCCCTGTCTTGATAGCCCATCTGCATTGGCATTGCTAATCCCACTGTGGTGCTGCACTGACATATCATATGCTTCCAACCCTAGGCTCCATCTCAGCAACTTGGCATTTTGATGGCTGGCTCTGTTTAATCATGTTATGGGGTTGTGATCTGTCATAACAGTGAATTTCCTTCCATACAGATAAGGCTGAAGTTTCTGCAGTGCCCACACTATGGCTAGACATTCCTTTTCTACAGCTGCATAGCATTCCTCCCTGTGATGGAGCCTATGACTGAGATAAACCACTGGGTGCTCTTCCCCCTCCAAAGAAATCTGGCTAAGTACAGCCCCCACCCCATGGTTTGAAGCATCCACCTGCACAACAAATTATTTGCTGTAATCTGGACTGGCTAACATGGGGGGGGGGTCCTCCCAAAGCTTCTTTAAGCATCTGGAATGCCTGCTCACATGCTGGAGTCCACACAACCTAATCTGGTCTGTTCTTCCTTGTCAGATCTGTGAGGGGAGCAGCTATGGTACTGTAACCGGGTATGAACTTTCTGTTGTACCCTTCTGTCCCTAAAAATGCCCTCACCTGCTTTTTGGTAATAGGTGCAGTCCATGCCTGAATGGCTTCCACTTTGGAAGGTTCTGGCCTTATCTTACCACTCCCCACTCTATGTCCTAGGTAGGAGACCTCTGCCATACCCACCTGACATTTGCTCGGCTTAATGGTCAATCCTGCCCTCTGTAGTCTGCACAGCACCACCTCCCTGATATGCTGAAGGTGCTTTGGCCAAGAATGGCTGTAGATGGTAATATCATCTAGGTAAGCAAGGGCAAACCCTCCTGCTCCTGCTAGGATATGATCTACCAACCTCTGGAAAGTTGCTGGGGCAGTCTTCATCCCAAATGACATCTTTGTGAACTCATACAAGACAAAAGGAGTCACAAAGGCTGACTTCTCTCTCTAGTACTGGGAGTCAAGGGCACCTGCCAGTAACCCTTGGTAAGATTAATGGTTGTAAGATACTTAGCCCCACCCAGCTGCTCTAGGGCCTCATCTGTCCTAGGCATGGGGTAAGCATCCAGCTCTGTGTGACTATTTAATTTCCTGTAGTCCACACATAATCTGGTGATGCCATCTTTCTTTGGCACCAGCACCACTGGGGAGGCCTAGGGACTGTTGGACTGTTGAATCACCACTAGTTCCAACACCTCCTGTACCTCCTCCCTCAGAGTCTGTTTGACTCTTTCAGACACTCTATAAGGGGCTTGCCTAATAGACCTTGGGAGTCCTGTATCCAGCTGGTGCTGCCCCATGTGGGTGCACACTTGTTTCCCAGTGAACATGTCCCCAGATTCCTGCAACACTTCTCAGATTTCTCAAACCTGGGTAGGAGATTGCTTCTGGGACATTGCCATCCCTTCTACTGAGGTGTCAGCCCTTGCCTCACTGAGGAGATCAATTCCCAGATCTCCCTCAGACTCATAGGTTCATACTAGGCTATCTGCCCTAGGGCATTTAAAAGCCTATCCAGTCCCCACCTCTTTGTGAATGTTATGGGGATAGCAGTATGAATGAGAAAGTTATGAGTGATATCAATAAGGGTAACAATGAATTAGTTATGTCTCAGGATGGACATCAGGATGATTTTAATACATCCTGTGAGCTCACCAGCATTACTGATACTTGTAATGTTGAAAATGAAATGGAACTTAATGTTGGTATCACTGCCAATAATGGTTTAAATGTGATTAACCTTTCTGATCTTCCCTTGTCTGAAGAAATGTTAAGTGTTTTTTCTAAAGGTACAAAATTTGTACCTACTAGAATACCGTCTATTTCAGACATTCTTTTTGATGTAAAGGCCTTTATTCGTAAATTAAATCTGAGGGTTTATTTTTATGAAAAGGATAAAAGTATAAACAAGGCAGATGTTGGTCTTTTGGATGAAACTCTTTTAAACTTAAGTACATATGAGTATGAAGGTTTGGAACTGGATGTAAATGGAAATGAAAATGAGAATATTTATGAGCTCTCCATGGAATCCAACATGGAAGGGGTTTTTGGAGGTGGATATGGTCACTTAGAAGTTCCCCATTTCCCAGGTGACAGTAACTTTATGCCTCCTAAGAAATCTTTGGCAATAAATGCCTTTGAACATGTCATTATGGCCAAGTTGGAATCGGCACATAAAGCCTTTTGTACGTGCAAAAAGATCTTTAATTTAAGCAAAAGTGAATGGTTGGCCCTTAAAAGATTTAGGATGGAATTGGATAAAGTTGTTGTCAAACCGGTGGATAAGGGGGGTAATTGGGTGATTATGAATAGTGAAAATTATGAAAACATAATAAATAATTTACTATTGGATGACACCTACCAAAAGTTAGATAGTAACCCTCTCAATTCTTATTCTAGTGCACTTAGTGAGCTACTGGAGCGAGGTGAAAGACTGGGATTTTTCACTGGGAAAGATGTAAAAAGTTTGATTATGAGGGAACCACGACACCCTTACATATATATAATTCCTAAGATTCATAAAAATGTTACCAATCCTCCAGGTAGACCTATTATTTCAGGGATTGGGTCTTTTGTTGAGAGAGTTAATATTTTCTTGGACCATCATTTAAAGAAATTTCTGCCTAACGTTCAATCTCATGTTAAGAATACTCAGGATGTTTGTTTGGCTTTAAAGGGACTTAAATGGGAAGAGAATTATTATTGGGCCAGTGTTGATGTTGTATCACTTTATACCAACATTAAGACCAGATGGGGCTTGGAAGCAGTGTACAAAATGATGGGAGAAGGGCCATACACTAGATTTATATTATGTTTGCTTGAGTTTAGTTTAACACATAATTATTTTACGTGGAAAAAAGAATACTTTTTGCAGACAAAAGGAACAGCCATGGGTGCTGCTTTTGCTCCCAGTTATGCAGTGATCTATATGGGAGAATTTGAAAAGGAATTCATGTTTCAGAATACATTCTTTGTTAATAATGTTGTTTTTTTTAAACGTTATATTGATGATTTGATTTTTGTGTGTAAAGGAGATATGAGTCTCTTTGATGAATTCATGGTGAGTTTAAATAATAACCACCATGGTTTAAAATTTGTGGCACATGTATCTGAATTTCGAATTCCTTTTCTTGATGTAGAATTTTATGTGGGGGTAAATGGTTTAGTTGAGCATAAAACCTATAGAAAACCCACTTCAGTGAATAATTTTCTACATGCCAGCAGCATGCACCCAGTACATTTGATTAAGGCTATACCGGAAGGGGAATTTAAAAGGAATTTAAGGAATACTTCAAACAAAAATCTTTGGGAGGAGGTGTGTGATGAAATTTTGGATAGATTATATTCACGTGGATACGAGTACGACAAGCTTCAATCTATAAAATATAGATTGTGTAAAAATAAAACATTTGGGAGAAGAGGGCATAAGCATGCATCTGAGTTTGAAAATGTGCCAGAGTTAAATAAGTTGTTTTTTGTATCTAAGTATTCCAACTTTTCAAATATTATGGAAAAAATTGTTAGGGATTTGTGGCCTGTGGTGAGTGAAGATCCTGTTATAGGTCACCTTTTTCCCAAACACATCACCTTTTCCTATAAAAGGTATCCTAATTTAAAAGAGATTTTGAATAGGAGAGTTGAAGTTAAAATAGATGGTAAGGTAGGGATGTATAGCTGTGGGAGATGTTCTGTCTGCAATAAAATTAAAAATATGCACGGGGTGAAAATAAATGGAAAGAGGTACACTGCTTTTGAAAGGTTTGATTGTAGGTCAACAGGTGTTGTATATATATTAGGTTGTGATTGTGTTCCAGCAAAATGGTATATTGGGCAAACTACTAGACAAATTAAGATTCGTATTTTGGAACATCTGGGTGACATAAGGAGGGGTAATCTAGAGAGCCCTGTAGCTGCACATTTTTGTAGTACACATAATGGTGAGAATGATAGTTTTAGGTTTAGTGCTTTAGCCAGGCCCCATTTTAGTAAAGGAAATTATAAAGTAGCATTAAGTAAGTTAGAACAGAGGATGATTATTGAGTATCATACTTTATTCCCTAAGGGAATGAATTTGGAAATTTAAAATTAAATTTAACTTATAATTGTTGATGTAATATATGTTAAAAATGAAGTTTTGTAATATTGATAAGTTAAAATGAGCAAAAGGTTGTTACATTTACACACAATGTTTAAATGATAAGAATTTATTGTATTAAGGAAATTTATCTAAACTTGGAGTGTTTAGTTTATTTATATTTATATATTTTGTAACTAATATTTAGAAATTTTTGTAGGTGGAGAAAAAAAGAAAAAAATGAATTTTAAATTGTCAAACAATGGAAATGTTTCTTTCCTTGGAATAGGTTTCAGTGGTGAAAGAGTTAAATGTTTTATATCATGATGTTTAATTAATCTAATTATGCTTAATTAACCAATTAATGCATATATAAAGGAACTCTGAAAATGTTAAAGTATGTCCCATTGAAGGCGAATAGCCGAGGTACCAGGATGGAAAGAATAAAGATGGATGTAAGCTACTTCTGTGTCTTCCTTTGAATTTCGTGGTGTTTATGTTTCTGAAGACATTTAAAAGCCTAGCCAGAGTGTGTATGGCTTTCGCCACCCATTTTAAATTAATTTTGCTATGCCCTTTTTCGAGGTTAGTATACTGTGCCTCTGTCTAACAGTGACACAGAAGTGATACCTGGGGTAAACCTACGATCTCCCATCCACTCATCAAGATTCCTCTTGAAGAGAGTCAGTGAGGGACTCTGCCTAACCTGGACTGGGATTTTATTCCAGAGTGAAGGGAGCCTCTGGGTTATGAATCTGTCCCTCCAGCATGTCCTATTTATTTCAGTGCTGAGGTTCAAGTCCCTCGAGCGCGTAGCTCGATGGGATTTAGATTTTCTGAGGTGCAGCATGTCCATTAATTCCAGGTTGGACATGGCTTTATACGTCAGGCACAGATCGCCTCTGAGCAGGCGGTTTGCCACTGAGTACAGCTGGTGTTTCTTTAACCAGGCAGCATACGGCATCTGTTTGAGCCCCTTGATCCTCTTGGTGAGGTACTTTTGGGGTCTTTCCAGTTGCTGCAGGTGTCTGGTAAGGTACAGCCCAAAAGGGGCATTGTACTCAATTATGGGCCTGATGAGGGATGAGTAAAGAGGCACGATGACCTCCCCTGATCTAGATGTGAATCCCTTCATGATTAGGTGGGCTATATAAAATGTTTTTCTAACCACTTTGGCCACGTTGTTGTCAAATGAGAGATTGCTATCAACTTGGGTCCCCAGGTCCCTAATTACTTCTTCTGTACTTAATGGATTACCACCTATGTGGTAATTTGTGGGCACTTTGTTTTTGCCAAAGAGGATGACTATACACTTTTTGGCATTTAGCTTGAGGCCATGGCTCTGGCACCAGTTGTCTGTTTCTATGAGGCCCTTTTGGAGGTTGCTTGTGTCGGCTGGAGAATCTATTATGGCACCCAGTTTGCAGTCATCTGCAAACTTGGTCAGCCACAGTCCTTCCATGTTGGCCTGTACCTCCGAGAAATATATACCAAACAAGAGAGGTCCCAGGACTGAGCCTTGTGGGACGCCACTTGTAACTGGTTTGGAGTCTGACATGGCTCCAGCAATTCTAATGATGTGGGTTCTGTCCTTGAGCCAGTTTGCAACCCATCTAGTGGCATAGGGGTTTATATTTAAGCTGGTGAGCTTATCTATAATGCCCGAGTGGGGTATTGTATCGAAGGCTTTTGTGAGGTCCAGGTAGGCTGTGTGGACCACCTTCCCCTTGTCAATGGCCTTGGTGACTGTTTCAAAGAAATCAACCAGGTTTAAGAGGCTGGGTCTGCCCTTAACAATGCCGAACTGGGAAGGATCCAGTGTCTGTAGGTCCCCAATATCTTTATTTATATGGTCCATGATGATCCTTTCCATAGCTTTGCAGACCAAGCTAGTGAGACTTATGGGGCTATAGTTTCCAGGATCCGTTGAGGCACCACCTTTGTGGAGAGGGACCACTGTTGCTGTACGCCACTCTTTGGGTACATATCCTGTAGTAAGGCTGAGATTGAACAGTAGTTTTAGGTTTGGGTTTAGCTCTTCTTGGAGTTCATGTAGGACGCAGCCTGGGACACCGTCTGGTCCCATTGATGCTGTGTTTCTTGCTTTGGAGAGGGCAGCTCTTACCTGAGCATCTGAGATGTCAGGGGGGGCAGCACTCTGCTGGGATAGATATTAGCCCTTTTGGTGGGGAGGGGGGGGTTTGTGCTGAACCTGTCAGCTAGGATATTGGCAATGTCTGTGGGTTCGGTGTATTTTTTGTCATTTTGGACTAATTCTGAGCATATCTGGAAATTCCCACCAAGGTTCCTAACATGACTAAAGAAAGCCTTGTGATTATCCTTAGTGTCCTGTGCAATTTTTCTCTCGAAGCTGGCCTTAGATGATTTTATGAGTGCCCGTAGTTTTTTGCTAATACTGATCAGAGATGCCTTCCGTTTTTGGGATTTTGCTCTATCATGTAGTAGCTTCCTCCTTCTATTGTATAGCTTGTTTATGGCTGGGGTCCACCAGACAGGATGTCTGCCTTTGGAGGATTGGGTCTTGGTTTTATTTGGGATTGCATGATCCATGCATTCCTGAAGGTGTTCATAGAATGCGTTTATAAAGGATTTTGCGGTCTGGGCCGTATTATTCACAGGCCCGGGTGCTTTGAAGGATTCAACCTCGGTTTTGAGGAGTGTGAAATTTGCTTTAGAGAAGTTTTTCACTGTGGTTTTCTGGGCATGGGGTGGGGTCGGGATGTGAATATCCAGTGAGATTAGTTTATGGTCTGATCTTACCAGTGAGAGATACACTTCTGGTCTGGAGCATAGAGTCCCCATGTTGGTGATGATCAGGTCCAGTATGTTTTCCCCTCTCGTGGGAGTGGTAACAAGTTTTTCCATAGCATTTGAGTTTATAAATTCTAGGAACCTTTGGGCTAGGGTGTTGGAGCTGGAGTAATGCTCCCAGTCTATGTTTGGGTAGTTGAAGCCACCCAATATAATGGAGTTTGGAGAGACATTCATATTTTCCAGTGTTCTCAGGAAGACCGAGTGGGGTTCCTGGGTTTGGGAGGGTGGTCTGTAGCAGGCTATAAACTGGAAGGCAGTTTTACCCACTGTTAGTTGCACATTGATAGTCTCTGATGCTTCGTGCTGTGCCACCAACCTGGAGGTGTGGGTATCTTTGACGAATATTGATACTCCCCCTACTTTTGTGGTTCGGTCCAAGTTTTGGGGCCGAAAAGCATGGTATGAGGTATAACCAGTTAGTGCTGGGGTGCTCTCGAGAGTCTTGAACCAGGTTTCTGTTATTGCGCAGATATCGATGTTCTCCATGCTAAGGAGAGTTTCGAGTGCATGCATCTTGAGGTTTAGACTTCTGGCGTTGAGTAGCATTACTCTTAGTTTCTTATCCCTTGTGATACCTATGGAGGTGGGTTTGTCTTTTGAGCCTTGCCTAAAAAAGGCACTATGGGGGTAGCAAGAGCCTTTGCCAATATCCAAAAGCCCAGGGATGACAGGTGCAAGCCGTCCCTAGTGAAGCATCGTGGCTTGTCGAGCATGTCATCCCAGGCTGACAGGCATTGGATCCCCTTTGAATGACACCAATACTTAAGCCAGTTATTGAAATTGATAATCTTGTCTTCATACTGTGGCATCATTCTTGGTGAGGGTAAGATGCTACTCAAGGTCAGGGTCATACCGGCCTGGGCTACATGCTCAGAGAGCTCCTCTATGTCTCTTTTCATGTAGCCCAGGGAGGTACATCTCAGGTCATTCACACCAGCATGGACAATGACTGAGTCATATTTGTACTTGCCTTGGAGTGACCTGAGTGCTTGTGTTATGTGACGGATCCTAGCGCCCGACAGGCAGCTCACCGTGACCTTCTCCTTGTATAGCCTGGTGAGTAGGACGTCAGTGTGCCTGATGATAGAGTCACCTATTACAAGTGTATCAGGTGTGTTGTTAAGCCTTAAGGGCTGTGACTGTTCAGCACACTGGCTTTGTGAGCTATGTGTTGCACGTGTTTTGTTTTGGGGTAGCGGTTGCTTGGGTGTCTGCTTTGGAGGTCTCTGCTGCTTAGGCAGATTTTTATTTAGAGCCTCCAAGTATGTTTTTGTGTGTTTATGTGTTTGGTTTGCTGTCGTGGTAGGTCTATGTGAGACTGGAATTTTAGTGAGTGTGGTTTCCTTCTCCTCCTGACTGGTTACGCCAGTACTGAGTTGAGAGAGCTTAGCCTCCAGTTTGGCTATATGGTTGCATCTCTCACATGTGTTGGAATTTGTTGGGAGGAGGAGAGGGGTGTCTGTGTACATGAGGCAGTTGTAACATTGCCTCAAGATTCCCAGATTCACCAGCTGGACTGGAGAGGAGATTGACAACTGACCTTTGGACATGCTAGAATAGTATTGGGAATTTCTTTATAATTGAAAAAATGGCCAGTGGGGAGCAAGGTACTCCAGGGGGAGTTTGTGAGGGTGTAGTGCTTTTAATTCTTTAGTGCTGACTTATATAATTGCTTTAGTGAGCAAGTGCCAAGTAACTTCAATGCAAAAATGACAAACAGTAACTTTCTTTCAAGTGAAACAAGGAAATAAGTACTGTAAGCAATGCAGATATCACTAGGGATCCACAGAAGCGCTGAAAAGCCACATTTTAGGTGGAATTAGCTTTTCAGGGAAATAACAAGCATACAAACAAAACTAGATTCAGCAGGCCTGGATCTAGTATATGCTACAGCAAACAAGGTGTACCAATTACAGTAAGAAATAGTTAAAATATGCAGACACTATAAGCCTTTAACCAGAAATTCCCAGCTCAGAAGGGCAGAGTCCAGCCTCTTCTCCCAGAAGAGTTCAGACCATGAACCTTCTTAATGTAAAATAACTGGCCTAAAGCCCAGGTGCTTAAACCAGAACTAATACACTTTTAGAATAACAGACAATGAGCCCCCAATCAGCAGTTCCCAACTTAGAAGGATGTAAGCTACCTGGCCTGCCACCACAGTGCAGCCCACAAACCTTCCTAATGTAAAACAACTGGTCTAAAGCCCAAGTGCTTAAACTAAAATGCTTAGAATAAGTTACACCAAGCAGTAATAAATACAATTGAGTACTTTTAAGATGACGCAAAAGCAAAATAAAGTAGGAAAAAACACAAATACAGTAAAAGCAGATCATTTTTTTTTTTTTTTTTTTTTTTTAGTGGAAAGAGAGAAAGGAGTAGCCGAAACTAAGCTGATTGGCCTTCTTAAATGCTCTCCCTGTACTGGGTATAATGAGGTAATGACATTAGACTGGGAGGAGGGTCCCAGATCAAATTTACACTAGGGGCGGGCAACTGCAAAGCCACCAACTATAAAAACACTATACCAGCAGGGAGGGAGAGTGGGAAACAAACTGCAGAAATGTTTCACAGCTGAAAAGCAGCAGTGAGCCTTTAAATGAAAGTTTTAAACAGCTAAAGGAGCCTCTAGGAAAAAAGAGTTTACTGTAACCTGTTCTCAGAAACAAGACTCCTCCTGGAATCTACTTCAAATGCTCAGCACAAGGGCCCCCCTATCATGGTAAGGTTTCATCATGTTAACATGGTACATTTTGTGCACCTGCCTTCTGCCTAGCAGTACCACCATGTAATTAACATCACTTACCTTTCTTACCACCTTGTAGGGTCCCTCACAAGCTGCTTGCAGCTTGTTGTGTCTGAGAGGAAGGAGAACCATTACATGCTGCTCCACAGCATACTCTCTAGCTCGAGCATTCCTGTCAAACCACACCTTTTGTTGTTGTTGGGCTTCTGCCAGGTTCTCCTGGGCCAAGCCCATGAGTTCCCAGAGACTTGTCCTGAGGTTTAGGATGTATGCCACAACATACTTCCTGTAAGACTCGCACTCACCTTCCCACTCATCTTGAATTAAATCTAGAGGTCCCTTCACCCTATGCCAATACAGCAACTCAAAGGGTGAAAAACCTGTGGATTCCTGGGGAACTTCTCTGTAAGTAAACAATAAATGGGGAAATATTTGTCCCACTCACTCTTAAACTGATCTGCAAATGCCCGTAGCATGGACTTGATTGTAGAGTTTAACCTCTCAACAACACCATTAGTCTGGGGATGGTGGGGGGGGGGGTCTTCATGTGCTTCACCCCATAGGACTTCCACAGACAAGCCAGCAGGTCTGACATGAAAATGGCACCTCTGTCAGTCAGTATTTCTTTTGAGAAACCTACCCTGCTGAAAATCTCTAACAAAGCATTTGCCACCTTCTCTGTCTCAATGGAGGACAAAGCCACTGCTTCAAGATATCGTGTAGCATAATCCATTACCACTAGCATATACTTTTTCTCTGTGGAACTTGGGGTACTCAGAGGACCCACAATATCCATAGCTACCCTCTAAAATGGCTCCTCAGTCACAGGCAAAGGGCTCAAAGTAGCTCTCACCTTGTCTCCTGCCTTGCCTACCTTTTGGCACTGCTCACAGGTCCTGCAGTACCCTGTTACAACTCTGGAAATTCCAGGCCAATAGAAGTTCTGCATAATATGCCTCTTTGTACATTTTATGCCCATATGACCTGCAATGAGAATATCATGGGCTATGGCTAGAAGCACCATATGGTAGGCTCTAGGCACTACCAACTGCTGTAATCTCTCACCTTCTAGCCCACCCTCAGGGGTCCAGTCTATATATAGTAACTCGTTGCCCCAGTATACAGATTCCCCCTTTCCTTGCGAATCAGGTGCCTCTTTAGCTACCTGCCTCAGGCCTTGCAGTGTAGGGTCTGAGAGCTGAGCCTGTCTCAACTCTCTCTTTGTAACCATTCCCAGCTCCCCATCCACAGGACGTCTGGCATCCTCTGCCAGTGGTGCCTCACTGTCAGCCTGGGTACTCCTACTCACTTCTACCTTTGCAGTCACTCTGTCCAAGGGACCATCAGTACCCACAAGCAGCTGTGGCTCACATTCAGTCTCACTGCTGCAGAGTAGCTCCTTCCTTGAACTAACCACATCTCCAGTCCTGGCTGCAAGTATGCAGTCTGTCTGGATCTCCCCCAGGCTACCAGACTCACATGCTTGTCTGCTAGCCTGACTGTGTGTAACTGCATAAGCACATGGTACTGCCTCATCTAAATCCTTCCCTATCAGGACATCTGCAGGATGGTAGTTCACTATCCCTGTTGTCTCAAGACAACCTACTATTGGCATTTTGTCTTTCCCACTTACTGGCTCCCTCAACTTTGGTTCCCCACCTTGCCTCCATGAATGTCTGTATGCCACATGGCCCCACTAGTTGCATTCAAAACATTTAACCCTAGGTCCTGGATGTGTACCTGGACTAGTGGCTTCCTCTGTTACTGGCAGATTCTGTTGGGGCAGTTTGTGCTGCCCACCATGGGTTCCATTAAACCCATGAGCAGTACTGGGGGGCCCATTCTTGTTCAGGGCTGCCCTGCTTGCCAGGTATAGGTCTCCCTTCTTCTCCAACTCATCTGAAGTAGCACATTGTCTATCAGCTAACCAGATCCTCATGTCCTCAGGCAAAGTGCTAAGGGCTTGTTCCCCCACCAAAAGGTCTGCCAGCCCTTCAAAAGTGGTGACCTGACATCCACTCACCCATCTATGAAAATAAGTGCCCAGTTCAGCAACATATTCACACACACATTCATCTGCCTTGCATCCTTGCTCACAAAACTTTTTGCTATACTTTTCAGGTGTTAGCTTAAACAGTTCTAACAAGTGACTTTTAACAGCAGTATAATCAAAACATGCAACATCAGACATTTTTGACAAAACAGTTACAGCTTTACCATGCAGTATGGGGGTCAGGAACCATACTCAGAGCCTTTGGTCAACAGCATACTGTGTGCATACCCTCTCAAACATATGATGAAACTATCACAATTATCCCCCTCTTTAAACTGCGGAAGAAATTTACTGACCTTTTGTGCTTCTGGGGTCCAGTTACCCCCTTCCACATTACCTCCATGACTCTGGTGAAGAATCATCATTTCCCTCTCATGCTTCCTCTGCCACTCATTTTCCTCAGCTTCCAGGCATAGCAGTTTCTCATTCTCCTCAGCATGTAGACTCCTCAGTCTCTCAGCTGCTTCTATCTCCAAATGCCTGGCCTCCATCTCAAGTATCTTTAGCTCCAGATGGATTTGTAAGTCAGCTGCAGAAAGGTTGAGCTGTCCATTCACTGAGGGTACTATATCTCTACTGCCAGTCTGATTGTCCTCCTGGTTGCTTTTTTCTGATGCAGCTGTAACCAAGGCTGCAATCAGGTCTGCCTTAGTCAGGTTTCCATGCACCAGTCCCCTAGCCTGGCACATCTCCGCCAGCTGACTCCTTGTCAGCTTTCCATACTCCTCTGCTGACATGCTGCCTGTTCACCCTGACTAACTAAGCTAACAAAAGAAATAAAACAATTGTGATCTGAACTCTGAGTATTCACTGTGTGGCTGATTCAGAGTGCAAAATACCTTCAAAGCTCACTGTACACAAGCTACAGGAATTCACTCTACCCACACCACTACAAGAGAATTAGAATTTGCCAACTGATTAATATGTGGTGTGGATATCCCACTGCTGCCAAACAATTAATAGGTGGCGCCCATGCACTGGCCCAGCAATCAAGGAGACTCAGTCCTCACCACTAACACCAGTGAGGGGTGTCTCATATAGGAGGAAGGGATAAAAAATATGCACAGTAAAGTGTAATTTCCCTTAAGAGCACACAGAGACCACAGTCAGTCTGGGGATGGTTGCTCCCTTGCTCTCCATGTTCCCAATAAGACTCCCCACTGGCACAGCCACAGGATCCAGATCTCAGCCTAGTGAGCAAGCTAAAACCTTCAGCACCCTCTTTGTCCAACCAGTGCCTTGTGTCCCTGCCCAAGTAGCTGACACACACACACACACACACACACACACACACACACACACACACACACACACACACACACACACACACACACACACACACAAACACACACAGGTTCTCCAGCTGTTCCCCTTTTCTGCCCAGTATAAAAGGTAGTACCACTTGCCACCACCCACTTATATTTATCAGCTACTCAAAGGCCCTTAAAAGGGTGTCCAATTATTACTGTGCAATATTATTATCCAATTGGTATTTTACCCATGGCTAAAGATATTGGAGTGGCTTTGTACAATTTTACCAAAGGCATGCTGGTATAGCCACAGTTGAAAGGGTTTAAAATATTTAATAATAAATAGTCAAAACACAAGACAATAGTTTTTACTGCACAGTGCTAGTCAAGAGTTCAGAGATCACAGAGAAATATTTAAAATAATTCAGTAGTACAGTTATCACAGAAAAAACACTTAGTCTAAACGTTCTAGTTTCTAGCTATTTCTAAGAGAAAACACAAGTCTAAGATAAACCTACATATGGAGCAAGACAGTGCTGAGTTGGATGGCCAAGACAAAAATGCTTAATGCTCTCTGGTTCTCTCTGTTTTTAAAATCGCATTCATGGTTCACATTACATCATTCTTCATACTTTCCTGGGGTTCCCAGGCTAACAGGTTACATTCTTTAGTAAGCTCACACCAGGTCAGGAAGCAAAGCCATAAAGGACATTTATGCATGCAAATTCTGGCTATTACACTGGCCTTAAAACAATAGCAAGAATTCCTACACCTAGACAGGCTGGAGCCAACTTTAAAGATCAAAGACAGTCATAAAATGTTTGACTTAGCTTGTCTCAATGTATATATATATATATATATATATATATATATATATATATATATATATATATATATATATATTTATAGCCCCCCTGTCACTGTGTCACTGATTGACCTTACATATGGTTTTCATACATTATAAGTGGTTTTGCTATATGCATCTTTTAAATAATTAATCTTTGACAGGTTTTATACCAATATGGATGTTTGTGTAATCTAATGGAATGTTTCAGGATAATTGTGTGAAATGCTCTTGTGATTGACATGGGATATGTGGAAATATTTAACCGGTAGATGTGCATAGTGGTCTATGTGCAATGATTGAATAAGTTTTTTGATTATAACATTTCTCTTGTTTGGCTGCTATGTTCAGCGAATATGCAACTTATGCTGAATTGACTTGCAATGTATTTTAATGTGTGATTGGTCTGTGTTTTGTTTTGTTTTTGTTTATATATATATATATATATATATATATATATATATATATATATATATATATATATAAACAAAAATAAAACTGGCCACTAAAGTTTGGTACTGGAACATATGTAAACGCCAATGCCACAAAAATCAAAGTACCAAACTCAACACAGCAGCATAATTTAATAAAAAACATGAGACAAGTGCTTACAGGTAAGAAACATTCTTCAGATCTAATAAATCAAAATTCCATAATTACTTAAAAGCTATCTTCCAACCAATCACATGAGAGATATAAACAAGTTGCATCATTCATTAAAACAGTATTGGTCAGAAACTGAAATATCCATATCCATTTAAAACAGCTTCCAGTTTGTATATGATTCTACCCCTATTGGTTATAATGAAATGTGAAATGACCAGTGAGTGGCATGCGTGAAGTCAAACAGCATAGGTGTGGCATAAGAACATTTAACCAATCTAAAGTCAAAGTATGACAAATAAACAGTCGACATAGATTACATATCCATTAAATGTAGCATTGAATATTCATTGAAGCAGTGGTAGTCAGGCTAAAAACACATAACCAACTTAGTCCATTTCCTGATCATATGTATCTCTACCCATACTGGTTGAAATACAGTATCCAACAGCCAATGGGTGATCCACAGAGACTCAAGAATCATTGGTGTTTTACAAAAAAAACACAGACCAATCACACATTAAAATAAGATGGGCTGTGCAAATGAGATGCCCTCACAATCTGACATGTATATATCTGGTGGATATGAAAAGTTTACACACCCCTATTAAAATGCCAGGTTTTTGTGATATAAAAAATAAGGCCACAATAAATAATTTCAAAACTTTTCCCACCTTTAATGTGACCTATAACCTGTACAATTCAATTGAAAAACAAACAAATCTGTTAGGGGAAAAATATAAACAATAAAAAAATGTACAATACACTGGTTGCATAAGTGTGCACACCCTTAAACTAATACATTGTTGTGTGTGCACACCATTAAACAACTACTTTGTTGAAGAACCTTTTGATTTAATTACAGCATTCAGTCTTCTTGGATAGGAGTCTATCAGCATGGCACATCTTGACTTGGCAATATTTTCCCACTCTTCCTTGCAAAAGCACTCCAAATCTGTCAGATTGCGAGGGTATCTCATTTGCACAGCCCTCTTTAGGTCACCCCACAAACTTTCTATTGGATTTAGGTCTGGGCTCTGGCTGGGCCATTCCAAAACTTTAATTTTCTTCTGGTGAAGCCATTATTTTGTTGATTTGGAGCATGCTTTGGGTCATTGTCATGTTGAAAGGTGAAATTCCTCTTCATCTTCAGCTTTCTAGCAGGTGCCTGAAGGTTTTGGGCCAAAAATGGCTAGGATTTGAAACTGTTCATAATTCCCTCCACCTTGACTAAAGCCCCAGTTCCAGTTGAAGAAAAGTAACCCCAAAGCTTGATACTGCCACCACCATGCTTCACCATGGAGGTGGTGTTCTTTTGGTGATGCAAAGTGCTGTTTTTCTGTCAAATATACCTTTTGGAATGGTGGCCAAAAAGTTCATCCTTGGTCTCATCAAACCATAACACAGTTTTCCAAATGCTTTTTGGAGACTTGATGTAGTGTTTTGTAAATTTTAGTGGGGCTTGGATGTTGATCTGTGTAAGAAAAGACTTCTGTCTTACAACCCTATCCCATAATCCAGACATATGGAGAATACGGGAGATTGTTATCACATATAGTACACAACCAGTACTTGCTAGAAATTCCTGCAGCTCCTTCAGTGTTGCTGTAGGTCTCTTGGCAGCCTTCCTAACCAGTTTTTGTCTTGTCTTTTCATCAATTTTGGAGGGAAGTCTAGTTCTTTGTAGTGTCACTGTTGTCCTATATTTTATCCACTTGTTGATGACTGTCTTCACTGTGTTCCATGGTATATCCAATGCTGTGGAAATTTTTTTCTACCCTTCTCCTGACTGACCTTTCAATAATGAGATCCCTTTGATGCTTTGTAACCTCTCTGTGAACCATGGCTTTTGCTGTAGCAGGCAACTGAGTAAATGTCAGAAAAATCCTGCTAGGACAGCTGAACTTTATTTGTGGTTAATGAGAGTCTGTTTAACTGATGGCAGGTGTGTAGCCAAGAAGACTGACTGCTGTAATTAAATCAAAAGGTGCTTCAACAAAGTATTAGTTTAAGGGTGTGCACACTTATGCAACCAGCGTATTGTAAGTTTTTTTATTTTTTTATATTTTTTCCACTAACAGATTTGCTTGTTTTTCAATTGAAAATGTATGGAAAATATGTATCAATGTTTACAAAAGTTGCCCGCACCAAGTGTTGCTGTAGATGTATTGACATCTACATAGAGTGATTTCCAAAAGAAGCTTCATAAATTTAAGCAGTATTATAGTATAGTATCTTCCAGCAGGGTTTCAACTTCTGCAAAGGCATGGCAGCAGCACTGTATACATATACATATATACACATACATATGTCTATCTGTCTAGCTATCTACATATTATATACAGTGGGTATTCCTTGATAACAGAGCTACATTATGTCTCCACGCAGAGGCAATTGTTTATATGTAAGCATTTAAGAATACTAAAGGCTTGTATGACATCTTCTTCCCTAGATCTGTTGATGAGGTTTTGGGATGGAAAGGAAAAAGGCAAGAGGAAATGAGCATTCTTGAAGCCTCAGTGAATCTCAGAGCCACGAGGAGTGGCCAAAATAGGTAAATGTGCAGTCACATTCTTAGAATGGATATAGACTCACCTAAAGAGATGCTCATGTCTAACACTTCACAATGTTCTTCTGTATGAATGCCAGCATAGTGGGGGTGGCCTCCTAGTACTATGTTAAGCCATCCTTCGTGAGCAGCAATGTTGGGCCAGATTCCAAAAGATAGCTGTGGACAGTGTAGCACAGCAAATGAAGACTTCAGCACACCAGCTGTGGACGTGATTTCAGAAGGCCCAATCAGTCTGAGTACTTATTTATTCAGCGTAGGATAATTACAGATTTTGCACATACCTGCTGGATTCCAGAACACATCATGCATACCCAACACAACTTAAATAAGGCGAAGTGCAACCCCGACTCTGTTTCTGAAGTTCTCGGTAAATGACAAACTGTAACACAAGGCAAGGTATCTATTACCACATAATCCTATGGAATCTGTAGCAATACTGACAAAAGAAAAACAAAAAACAAAACGAAAGTGCTACCTACAGTGAATGAACTGCAACAGGCTGTGATACTGTGCATCTTAGAAGGCAGCCAGCTTGACAACAAGCCAGGCTACAACTAAGCCAACTCTCCAATCTAGAAATCACTGACAGGTATTACTTAGATAGACATGTGTTGCCTCACTGCAGCACCAGAGATTGCATGCACTGGAAATAACCCATTAGATGTACACACTGAGTGTCAGACATAACATCATAATTGCAACATACAACAGTATGTATACCAGTCTATCATGACAGGGACCAAACACGTGACACAGATATGCATACAGACTCATAAAGGCATGTATGTGTATGGGAGACAATAAGGGACATAGCTCTGTGAACCCGCATCCATATCACTCTACTATCAAATGATGCAAATGGAAAAGCAAGTCAGGACATACTGCACAACTGCTGTCGATACCACAAGTAACATACAGCAATGTAAAGTACGGCTAACATATCATGTACTGAATGGAGTCATCTGTGGTCAGAAAAAGTGATAGACCACCATGGCATCTGACCTCACAACAACCACAGACAAATGACATTGTCAGTGGTCTGCACAGCAATCTTAATTGGATGGGGTGAGGCTAACACTACAGGACATAGTGGATCAACTGTAAGTGTTACTTTAATTCAATCTAGAGCATCTATGCTGACAAGTCCCACAGTGGTCTTGGAAGACCTTTCTACATATGTAAACACTTGGCCCATTTTGCTGCACAGAGGAGGCTATGAAATAATCCCTGTCCCACATAGTACTACAACATAAAAAGCAACATATGTGATATGAAAACAATGTCTGAATATGTAGCACTTGGAACAACAATATAACTTGTGATATCTGTAGAGACTGTATGTGAGATTTGAAACCATCACAGACAGTACCCAAACAGTGAAAGTCCAACCATAACACTATTGTCCCATGTGATCCACAGTCTTTATGTAGCTTACATTAACATACTACTCATAACACATGTATAAACCAATAATGTTGGTTGGCTGTCACACATCCTGTGTTGTCAACAGATATTATGCAGCTTGAGCCTAAACAGACAATCTATAGAAAAAAGAAGTCATATTAACCTGAACTGTTATACATGAATAGCTTATATTAGCACAACAATAGCGAGCAGTGAATGCTGTCCTCATTTCACCTGTATGACATGAACATCAGTGATAACTATTACACTAAATATAAATTATCTATCCATTAGCTATTGAAAAACTTACAGAAAAGGTCAGAAAGCGTCCAGATCCATAAGCATACAGCAGACAGTACATGATAAGCAGACACAAACATGAATATAGTTTTATTGAGGCAATATTTCTAGTACATGTTTTAATAAGCATCAGTGAATAAATATCCACAACATAACTACAAATACATACTGCATAGTAATGTATGGATACTGTTGGAATCCTTTGGTTTCTGTAACTATATCACAGACTGTATAGAGTCACCAGCAATATATACAGATAGTTCATTAGTGCATGCGTATATACTGTTCACTGCTGCTGTTTACATTTTTCTGTACAAGTGCATATGGGAAAGCAATGATACAGATGTACCCACCTGTATGCATGCAGGTCAATCCTACATCCCTCCAGTAAGTCAAATATATTTTTGTTTCACACACAATTTTCCCTAAATGCATCAACTTAAGCATATGCACACATACATTTTTAAGGAGTACTGATAACAAAGGTCTATGAGGAAAGAAACATATCCTACTACAGCAATGCTAGCAGGAGCAACATTACCTTTCCAGTTCCTATGAGTGAAGTATAACTGAAAGTAAGTTCAGCTATGTGCACACAGCTTTTAACTCACATTTGCCTCATACATAATTAATGACGTTTATTAAAATTCAAGGTTTTGGAATCCTACTTATGCATGTCTGAGCAGGTTCTCGAAATTCAACACATTAACCAACAGCTCAGTCTAATGGGAAGGTGCTCTGTGGAAATAAACAATAGGTATCATTAAATGAGGCCATATGTATCACGTGCATGTTACCTTCAAATGATCTGATACCATTCCATAAGCACCACTTTTAAATTGTGATTTTGATAGATTTATAGATCAGAGCATCTATGAACTGAATGGGACCTCAGTGATCTATTTATTGAATGTTGCTATATCCGCATTCTCAACATTATCATTGAGATGGCTACTTCCAGGAGGCTTTGTCATGTCTGTGTCCCCAACTGGACTGAGGAGGAGACCACCCAGATGCTGAACATCTACTCTGGAGTGGAGCATCATATGAGAGACAGCCCATGGAATTTTGCATTGACTGACATCTGGAACTGGATTGCGAGAGAGCACCAACATCCTATGGGAATCTACTGGACTGCAGTGCAGGTCTGCAACTGCTATGATGACCTGCATCTGAGGGATGCTGAAGATCTTCACTGGTGGGTCACCTAGGTACATAGACACAAGTGGATGCCTACAGTAAGTGTCAAAATCCAAAGTATATCTGTACATTTCTAAGGAAATCAGAGATCTAGTTGTGACCCATATGTCAGATATATGCCTTTTAAACCCATTATGTAGCTGTTTTGACAATTAGATCATTAGAATAATCAAGACGGCAGGGTAACTGTTCTTCCTGTAATGATGGGTTCAAGTCCTATGGTGTTTGTTTGTTTAGTACTGTTTATCATGTACATACTATTAAACATTACATGTGTTTGTTTTCTAATATATAAATTCATCATTTTACACATCCAGTATAGCCATGATGCCTATAGCAACTAAGCCACTGATGACTACACATGTCTCCATTATTCAGAGAGCATCTCATAGTCTGCGTATGTATGTGTAAATAGTAACTCAAGAAAAAAAACAACTTCACAGCACTAAGCTAAAGACCAAGTTTTAATACAGTTATCAAAGCTTCCGGAAAAAGTCCTTCATCGGTGTTTGTCTGAAAGCTTTGATATCTGTATTAAAACTTGTTTTTTAGCTTAGCGCTGTGAAGCTGTTTCTTTTTTTTTTACTTTTGTTTGTTTGCCATCTTCACTTTATCACAGTTGTGTTTGTTTCGCTCGTTTTAAATAGTAACTCTTACAGACATCCCTTAGTCAGCTCTGTTTTACAAAATGCAGAGTACTGTTAAATACCTGTTTCTCTTAGTGTTTACCATATGTTTCTGCATTTTAAAAGTGGATGTTGTCTGGCAGTTGTGTGGAGCAAGAGGGCCTATAGCATTTAGGTGTCAGATGGCTCCATATTTCTCTGCTATCTACAGGAATATGAATATACACACAATAGCAGATTGTTAAGAAGGAAAGTATTGTGCTGTGCATTATCTTATACAGTATAACAAGAGGCCAATGTGAATATATTGTGATTACCTGTGAGTTCAAATCCACATAGGTAATATCTGTAAGTAAATCTTGCTCTGTGTGTGAAAACATTTTAAAAATGCTGGTATTGATACATGCTTGTCCATGATTACAGGTACTTTGCTCATGCTTATGACTGCAGTGCATAATGGCAGGATTTCTATGAATATCTCCATTATCTGTAATTTTCTGTAAACAGCAGCACTTTTACTACAGTTTTATGTGCAAAGCTTTGAGCATAGTGGGATACTTCTGTAGAATGAATGTGGATTACTAAAACATTTGCAAACTGAATGTACATGTAACTGTGTCATTGCTCATTAATTGCAATCCATCACCCTTCTGACAGTGGATCAGAGACATCCCCTGATATCAAGGATGTTTGTGATGTATAATTTCTAATGTAACAACAAAATATATGTGTATATTTTCTGCCCTCCTACCTAAACTACATGTATGTGTATGTGACGAACAGGAATTCTTAGTTGTTTTTAAGAACAGCTATATGTCATATGACAGTGCTCCACCCTCTGAGATGTGAAATGACACAGTTGTGTTTTTGCATTGTGAACACTGTGCTGAAATGCAGTCATGCTTGCAAGTTTTTGTTTACAAATGCACAACACATTGAACTGTATTTCAACCATATTGTTACTACCATGGATTTGTTTAACTGCACTTCCTCCATGCAATCTCAGCAAAAATAGATTAGCTAGGCAGGTAGGTGTCAAGACTGTCAGGGGAATAGTGTGAACATAGTTGTGAGTTGATCTCAGGTCCTCCAACCTGTGTTCAATAGTCTTCCCATGTGTAAGCTGTTGTGTGTAACACATCAAAAAATGTGTATGCAGATTCTGTAATGTTATTCAGCATAAAGGTTATAGAACATGAGGTGCTCAATCTTTTTCACTGTTATTTTAAAACTACATAGTGTTATTTGTACAAGCTTTTTAACTTTTGCAGGTGAAGAAGAACACACTAAAAATCATGCTTTGTGCATCAAGTTGATGCACAGGCTGGAGGAACAGCACAGGGGAGAGGTATGTTGATTACTTTTTCAAATTTTGTACCTAGAATGTATCTGATAATTGTTACAGGATTGGCTTGTTCTGTATTTCAAGGCATACCAATATTAATCCAAGAATGCCCATCATGCATCTGTAAGTTAAATGCAATAGTCATACAAGCTCTGTGATTACCATTATTAATTTCATAAAAATATGTTTACATATGAGTTATGAGCAGGCCATCTCTGCTGAAGGTAATGCTGTGAATTGTACATTACAACCTAGATGACTGTCAGTTATGTATAACTGTCTCAGTGCTTAGAATAATGGTAGTTTGCATACATTTGTATTGCTTTGCTTGCTTGCTGTTTGTAATAGTCGCTGTTTATTTATTTTGATATGGTGCTCAATAACTTATCTGCTGTATATTATCTGCCTTTTGCATACTGAATACGTGTTTGTTGTTTCAGTGTTCACACAGTTGTTGGTGGACTATTTTGGGCATGCAATTCAGATCAGCATTGTTATTGTTTCTGCCTGCAATGTATTTGATGCTTTCATTCCAACGCAATTTGTGTTCTCTGTTTAGGGATAGTTGTGCTAGTTGTGTTAATTCATGCCTGTTCTTCATTTATAACTGCTTTATACATAATCACCAATTAGCATTAAGCTGTGTGCATTTTCCAAGATCATGTATAGTGATTGCTATAAAATGTATGTAGACGTGTAATACATTAATAGACAGGCTGTAGTGTTTGTAGTACATAACCAATAGTTTTACATGTCACAGGCTGTTACTGTGTCCATGATTGTCCTTTATTTCTAGGCTGTTGTGCTGCAATCCAAAAATTTAATGTTGTATCACCCAAAGACCAAGTTGCCTAGCTCAGTTCTTCTGCATATAGGTTTTATATTATCTACTGGATATTGGGGGCTCTTCACATAACTCATTAACTGAGTTACAGTTGTGTGTGAATCACTTATACACATACATACATGAATGTGTAAGGCACACATTCAAGAGAGGACACATGGAAATAGTGATATTCTCTTAGACAAAATGAAAAATAGTGCACTTCATTAAATGTTATGCTACGAGCCATGGTAGCCCTATTGTTGTTTTTTTTGTTTGTTTGTTTTGGATTACTGTGTCTAAAGAAGGGCTTTTGGTCATCTTTGTGTTGTTTTATTTGACTATTCTCTTAGACAGCCTGCTGGCCAGTGCAGTGAGGCATCCATCAAGTTCTACTGCAGGTCACAGGACTTGTGTTATGGTGCCAGTTTCACAGTGGTCTAACAGCGTAGTAGTTGTTTTGCAATATAGACACAAGTCAGTGTTGCATGACACAGTATTATGGCATGTTTTTTTTCATATGTCATGATATCTAAGTGTCCTGGCTGTGTGCACACTTGTCATGCATAATGATAGCTAATAAGCAAGTGTTCAGGTAATGGCATGATTTCCACAGATCAGCTGTGGTATGCATGTCATAACATGGCATTGAATAACCTGCCCACATTACATGATGGATATAGTGGTCCTGAAATGTGCTTCTAATAAAATCATCCATAAGTATAGATTGTATGACATAGGGGATGTTTTGTGTGCTGAATATCCATCTGATAACAGCAATTATTTTATTATACTCCTTTTACATAATCCTTTTAGGCCATATCTTCTGGGAATGTGGATTTAATGACACCTGCAATGCATGGTGATATACCTTTCTTCTCATATGCAGAGATTACATGTTGAAAGCATAGTAGTTAATGTCTGTTAGATTTTTGATATGCTCATAACTTATATCAAAGCTGATCCAGCTGGGCTTCAACACCCTCCTATGTAACTGGATACTGGACTTTCTCATCAACAGACCCCAAAAAGTATGTGTGGAAAAAACAGTTAATTCAGTATTACACTGAGCACAGGTGTCCCTCAGGGCTGCATCTTGTTCACCTTGTTGATGCAGGACTGCATGGCCAAGCAGGAATCCAACAAAATCATCAAGTTCGTGAATGATATCACTGTCGTAGGTCTTATCAGAAATGGTGAGGAAACAGCCTACAGTGATGAAGTGGAGCATCTGATAGACTGGTGCAGCAGCAACAATCTAGCCTTAAATGTAAGCAAGACCAAAGAATGAATAGTGGACTTCAGGAGGACTCAGGAGATACATCAACCTCTGGAAATTAAGGGGATGGCAGTGGAAAGAGTCAAAAACACCAAGTTCCTGGGGGTGCACATCTTAGATGACCTATCCTGGTTAACTCATTTTAGCCACACAGTGACAAAAACATAACAACATCACTTCCTATGGAAACTGAGGAAGGCAAACCTGTCATAGTACATCCTCAAACATTCTCCAGGGGGACTATTGAGTGTATCCTCTCAAATAACACCATAGTTTAGTATGGCAACCGCAAAGCATCTGACTGCAAGGTTCACCGGAGGATAGTGAGGACAGAGGAAATAGTCATTGGTTCCTTGCTCTCATCCATGGATGATCTGCATCAGACTCAGTGTGTGGGAAGGGCTAGGAAGATAATCAACGATCCCACTCACCCTTTCCATGGCATGCACTTACACTGGAAAACATTTAGACTGAACAGGAGCTTCTATCTCTTATCTATAAGGTTTCTGAACTTGAATGCCAGGCATGACAGGAAATAAATCAATATGCCACTTGCTATGAAGTATCAGCTATATTAATGACTCTGGCAAATTGCTTCAATAACTGGTGCAGTTAGCCTGATTTCTTTATGCTATTACTTCCCGAATGTGAAATAGTTAGGAATGAGTCAGCACTCCATGCATTTTCAATATGAACATCAAAATATATCCTACTACAACTGATGAAGCGCAATATTCTAATCAATCACAATGTGAAGTCATACCACCGGATTCAGTAAGGCTCTCTGCAACAATAGCTTATTCCTGCACAGAAGCGACCATTTAGAAGCAGCATGGCAGCATGCCATGCATAGTAATGAACCCTAAATGGACATGGAGCATGGACGAGTGCATGGGGTGTGTCTGAGAGCAGAGCTCTCACAATACACACGTCCCTGCACTCAGGAAGTGCCGTTCAGCAATAACAATGAGCGAGAGTGCTCATAGGAGGTTGCACACCTCCCAACTGTACAAATCATTGCATAATGTCCACACATTTGTTTCCCATACAGTTGGCCTGTACCCTAGTTGTACCCTAAAATCACGTAATGATGTCAGGAATGAAGCCGTGAAATAATGGCATACGTATGAGTGTCATGCACCCAAATCTGTCAGAAAATGTATATTAAAACCAATCCTGTTACTCTTGCAACTGTCCTAAGTTTATAAGAGCAATAACTAAAATATGTCCGTAGTTGGACTTCATGTTGTCAGCTTTGTCCGGATAATGTGCATTAAGAGGTTGAGAGGTATGGGGGGTTGCTAAGATGTCTGCAAATGTGCAGCTGCATGCAGGAATTCACAGCAATAAGTGAAACCTGTGCCTTACAAGAGAAAATAGCAGTATAAAGTTTTTTTTATCAAACAGATTAAATTTAACCGTAGGTGCGTGGGTTTGCCCATTGCTTAGCTATGCATACAGTAGCTTAAATGGTACAAAAAGATAAATATTAAGATATATGCAAGTAAAGCAGTACTGCAATACTGTAGAGGTTAGAGCATTCGTCTTGCAAGCAGTCATTCCTGGTTCAATTTTCACTGTAGTAAATTCCATTTCCCATGCCAAATCACTTTATGAAAATTTTTTGCCATATAACCTACTAAATAACATGTATTTGTGAACTGGAGTACTGCATTAAATGCAGATCTGAGGTATCATTGTAAAAATGTTGTAAAATCCAGAGATAAAAACAAGTGCCCCATACAGTATATGTACACATGAATCAGGGATACAAATTGAAGGTATAATGTGCAATGAATGATAAATCCATAGAGTGTCCAAATCAACCACCTTCCCAAGAGCCATGTTACATATCCATCTAAATTTGTGTGGGGTAAGCGGGAGTAAGCACTTGTAAGCAGTAGTAAGTGGGATTAAGCACATTTGTGTGGGGGTAAGCAATGCACACACATGTTAAACAATATTGAAGCTAACTCTATGTAAGCATATTTAACCAGAAGTTAGCATTGCTTACCATCACGCAAACCCACACAAACCCATTTACAATTGCTTAAAAGTGCCTTAATCACTCTGTATCCAACTGCTGCTGTTCTGCCCAGCAACAAAATAAACAGGCCTTGCAGGTCTTCAACCGAGGACCCCTGTTCAACATAGTCACAGTAGTTAACCAGAAAGCCATTACAGCACTATAGAAGACTGAAGTATCTCCAAACAGATCCTCACTGTAGGAAAATCAAAATTTACATGTGAAAGGAATCTATATACAGTTGTATGTTGTATAACCTACTATATAACATAGCTATGTGAACTGGAGTACTGCATTAAATCCAGTTGTGAGGTGTCATTGTAATAAAGTGTTGAAATCCCTCAATAAACACAAGGACCCCATACAGTGTACGTGCACATGAAGCATGGATACCAAACACATATATAACATCTAATGAATGATAAATCAATGCCAAACAGAAAATAGTATACACATTTAAAATTAAGCAATGCTAAGCATTGCACACCCCTGCTTACTAGGTGAAAGCAATGTGCAGGCCAGCTAAATCAGTTTGCCCATTGGTATAAGCCTTTAAGCAATGCCAGCCTTAGGTAAGCAGGTTTTCTAATACCTTAGCATTTTCAAAACTGTCCAATTATGGCAAAGTGTGGGAAACCGACCCTATTTAAACCCCACAGGTGTGAATACATCTCATAACTGGTGGCAGCTTCTTCCTGTAGGCACTATGGCTGGTATGGGTGAAGGAACATACTTCTGGGCTCAGTGCTGGGACATCCAGGAGTCCAAAGTCATGGCAGGACCTCTTGTTGAAGACCATGACCAGAGACTGCTGCAGGGCCAGTACTAAGGTTCTCAATATAAAGTGGAAGCCTGGGACCGTCTCACCCGTGACCTCACAAGTGCCACTGGCACCCCTCGAACTGGTGAGCAGGTCAGGCATCACTATGTTGACCTGAAACGGAGAAAGTGGGATCAGTGGATACAAGAGGCTAGGCAGATGGGTGATGTCCCAGCCATGTGTATTGGTCTACTACCTGTTTAATAATTGGCAGCTCATGTATATTATGGATAGGTATGGCTAAATATTTCTTTTATGACTTTGACAGTAGCAGACAAATGGGCTATAAATTGGGAAGCCCATGCCTGTAGACTGCAGAGGTTGCTTTGCGAGGCAGGTTAGTAATAATCTTGCATGTACAGTTATAAGAAATAAATCTAAAAGTACTAGAAAGTTAATTGCCAGTATAAACCCTGTATTGTGTATGGAATGTACTGAATAAACCAGACAATATGGCAGGAAGAGTCTCATATAGGCTGTATGTAAATAAAATGTTAACAGCCTTGCAATAATGGTCTAACTCCTGGACTGCTTGTGTTTACTCTGGTATCATATGGTAATGTAGTGTTGCAAACTCTTCATAGTACCATTGTATTAAGCACTGTTATCCACACTGTGCTACATAAATAAAATGTGTAGGAATGTCTGTATATGACTGTTATAATCATAAGGTCATATTGTATAACTGAGAGAGACTTAGACAGAAATCAGTGACACGATAGACAACATAATCCAAATAGCACACTCAACTGTGACAGGAAGTGTTGTGTTTTTAGCACACACGGCCATGGTTCGAATCATGGGAGTGGTAGTAAGCTGTATGCAGAATCATACCCCACAACTGTACAGATATTGTCAGAAAGTCCAGATAATTGGTGTAAGCCCCTTGCCTCTCACCCTGTCCTCCTGGCAAATCAGTGGGATGATTCCCAGAAGTTTAGGTAGAAAATGATGACATACAACTGATTGTCAGACAACATAACTGTCAGAATTATATCCATAAGAATAAACCTGTCACTCTAGCAACTCACCAAAGTGTTATGAGAGTAATAAACAAAGTATGTCCCAACTCCACCCCATATTGTGAAGCTATGACCAGAGTTTGTGCAGTAACAGAGTGAGACATATGTGCATAATAATAATGTAGAATCTGGTAACATGTGTGGCAACATTTAGGTAGTGTTAACAAACATTCCCCCACAGGTCTGTCAGATATGAAAACTGTGCCTAGAAATAAGATTGAAATCCTGGACTGGTACTGTTTAGTCTGGTATTGTATGGCAGTGTTAGTGTTGCAGTATTTCTGACTAATAAGGTATTACTCTTCACTGTCATCCACACAGTGCTACATAATAAAACTGTCTAGGAAACCCTGTATAAGAGTATTGCAATTCCAATGTCAGATTGTAAAACCACGGGAGACTTATAGACAGAATTCAGAGAAAAGATAAACAGTAATATCTTTATTGCACACTCAGCTGTGATGTACACTGTTTTATTTTAGCACACACAGCCATGGTTCGAATCCTGGGAGTGGTAGTAAGCTGTATGCAGAATCATACCCTTCGACTGTACAGATCTGTCCAGAATGTCCAGATAATTGTCCCATATCTGCTGGCTGTTACCCTGTCCCTCTGGCATATCAGCATGCTAATTTCTGACATTTAGGCAGCATTTAATGTCATATAACTGACTGTCAGGCCTGTAAATATTTGGAAAATGTCTATGAAAACAAACCTGTCATTGTATAACTCACCAAAGGTTTATGAGGGCAATAGTCAAAATATGTCCCACTTTCACCTGCATGTTGTCAAGACATGCCCATTGGGTATGTAATAAGAGATGGAGAGGTATGTGCATAACATCAATGTGGAATCTGGGAATATGCGTATAAACAGTCAGATAGTGTTAACAAACAATACCTCCACAGATATACCAGGTAAGAGGTGTATACTGCAGGTAAAACACAGTTCATGTATATAGTTGTCTACATCCATACCACTGTCCAAACTAAGGCCATAGGGTAGTGTAATAATACCTGTAGGGTATTGATCACAGCACTGACTAGGAAAGTAATGAAAACTACAACTTCCCCCCACACTATATCTGCAACAATAACCTAAATACACAACTCAATCAGTAAGTGCACAATTAAATCTACTGTTGGGACATATGCCCTATAGTTTGATAAATACTGAAATTTGTTTCTATGCATGTGCCATGTTGAAATACTCCCACATTGGGGGCATGCTACCATCAATGTACCTGCATGCTGTTGTAATGGCCACACTGGTTACATATATGCATGTGTTCTGTTTCCTATGTGACTGTTCCATATCTGGTGTTTTGGGTTAATGGGAATATCTATGCATGCTATTATGCCTAATCCTGGAATGTGTTGACTATTACTAACCCACATATGTTTTGTAAGCGGATTCTGCCAGCAACCTCTCCCACCTCATCTGGCCATGGCACCGGGCACCAGCATGTCTGGGGCCCACCCCGGGACCTCCTCGTCCGCTGGTCCTGCACCACCTTGAGGTGGAACCACCTCAGGGGATGGGGCTCAACACCCTGGGAGTGGGCGCGGACAGAATACTGTCACCCATTATCAGGTCTAGGGTAGGGTGCATAGCAAGCTCCGCAGGGAGTTTGGAGATCTGCTACACCAGTTGGAGGGCCAAGTGCCACAACTAGAGGGTCAGCTTGCCCATCCTACCCAGCCCCCAGCACATCCACCTTCTGGGCTGTGAAGGTGCAGTGGTGACTGCCCATGGGTGGGGACCTCAGTCCCACTGTTTCCATTAGGGGGCTCATGGGCTTCCGATTTCCAAACACCCCTCCCCTTCCAAGGTGTTTACCCCTCACATGTGTCATATACTGCCCCTGTATGCTGTCTTCTTTGTCTTGTCTGTTATCCTATCCAACCTCCCCAAATATACCTACTATCCCTCCCCAACATCCCACTCTCTCCTTAAAAAAAAAGGGCAATCTGTTCCCCCCAAAAATACTCGCCCCATACATAGCTGTCCATTTCGCACACATGTCCACTGGACACAAGTAATCTGGTCTAATTGGCTTCACAACATATTATTGTTGTCCTCATCCCTTTCTCAGGGGTATGAGTGTCCAAATACACCTCCAAATCAGTGTATATGCACAGCTGTTCCTGTAGAAGAAATGGGCAGCTATGGGCCTTCCCTACACCGTTCCTGCACATCCCTGGCTATTTTCCTTACTATCTTTCCCTCTTTGTCCCCCTTTTTCACCACTTTCCTATCAACCCTTTTTCTTTTCCTTTAAAGAAATTAGCATGGGGATAAATGGGAGCATGCACTTCTAAGCAGCAGTAAGTGGGTTTAAGCCTGTTTGCACTGGGGTAAGCAATGACTACACAGGTTAAGCAGTTTAGAAGCTGAGTATAAGAAAATGTAACCAGAAGTTATCAGTGCTTACCTTCATGCAAACCCGCTTACAACTGCTTAAAAGTGCCTGAATCACTCTGTACCCAATGGACCTTGTTCTGCCCAGCAAAAAAATAAACAGCCTTTGCAAGAGTCAAACCCAGGACCCTACACATCATAGCCAAAGTGGTTTACCACTAAGCCATACCTGATATACATAACACTGATGTTTTCACAAACATATCATTCAGCACAGTCATTCAACAGTACAGGAAATGTATTTATACATGTAGATGTATGCGTGTGTGTCTATATAGTTATATATAGTTGTATATATATATATATATATATATATATATATATATATACATATATATATATATATATATATATATATATATATACATATATCTATAGATATATATGTCTACACACACACACACACACACACACACACACACACACACACACACACACACACACACACACACATATATATATATATATATGGGTCTATTTCATAACATCGACAGACCATTTGATTGACATTCATTTTGTCGACAGCTCATTTGGTTGACAACCAGTATTCAAGGAAAAAAACAGGGAATTGCCCCCCCTCCCCAATGTTGTGCGACCCCGGAGTTGATATATATAGTTAGGGGGTGTGGGGGGCACAGCCCCCCACATTGGGGGGTGTGGAAGGCGAAGATGTCACTTATTTCAATTTAAAACATGAAAATACAACAAAAACTACACATTTTAAATGAAAATAAGTGGGGGGGTCACCTCCACACCCCCAATGTGGGGGAGCTATGCCCCCACACCCCCCCAACTATATATATCAACTCCAGGGTCGCACAACATTGGGGAGGGGGGAAATCCCTGTTAAGTGCATTGAATACTGTTTGTCAACCAAATGAGCTGTCGACCAAATGAATGTCGATCAAATGGTCTGTCGATCTGATGAAGTAGATCCATATATATATATATATATATATATATATATATATATTTATGTTATATATAGCAATATATATATATATATATATATATATATATATATATATATATATATATATATATATATATAAAAGAAAACATAACAAATACACATATGACCAAGGGCACCGTTTATGGAGGCCCAAGCTAAGTACCTCTTGTATGCATTGATATCACCCCCTCCCACTCAGCCAAACAGATTTACCCTGCAACACAATAACCAGGACCATACAGAACATTGCCACAAGAAGTTAACTGTACTCCATCCCACCTGTATGATGTCAGGATGGTATCAATAACATATTATAGGAAATGTACAATGTGGAAGCAATACACATTCCAAAGATATAGATGCACACACATATATGCCGATACATATATATATATATATATATATATACATATATATATATATATATATATATATATATATATATATATATATATATATATATATATATATATATATATATATATATATATATATAGATAGATAGATATGTAAATACACATACACACACATAGATATGTATAGGAAGATACATATTTAGAGGGTGCACAGCATATTGAACAGCCAGTATTCCTACAGTCCTACAGTTGCCACTCATACAAAAGACAATTTTGCATGAAACATATACCCACAGAGAAGTCAAAGGATATGACACCACACACAGGTTTGCATACATAAGAAATGTTTATTTGTGTACTATTACAGTTGCATATGCCATGTCATATAGCTGTTAG
>NC_056726.1:281984541-282014541 GCF_019279795.1 Protopterus annectens | reverse complement strand
GTATGTGGTGAGGATGTATGGGACAGGAATAATGTAGGAAATAAACAGATGGCCATCAAAGACAGATGATGTCACATGTAGCAAACTGGTCATGTAGGCTGCCTAGTAACATGCCACAACACTGAGGGAGTCGCAGGAATGTCTAGCAAGTACTAGCTGTGCAGTACCCATGTCAGCAATCACCTGGACTCTGCATACATGTAGCCCCTTGGGTTAAGGTAATCAGATGGGACAGTTGTACTACAGGAAACATCAGCCAGGCCTTTCTATAGGTAGCATATGCATAACAGAAAAGGTCACCAAAAGGCATGCATTGCAATGTGTACTGGTGCACCAAGACCACGTCAGAAACTTACAGACAGTATTAAGTAAGATACATGTGCTGCACAATCAACACTTCACTCCAGCTCAGGCCCACCATCCCCATATGCACCTTGCCCGTGCCAGTGTACACCTGTATGTTTGCCATTCATTAGCTGGGACTAGGCTGGTACAAATGGTATTCAGTGTTTGGGACACTGAAAAATGACACACATGTGTAAGCCATAGTTGTCAAGCATCTGCAAGAAGGCTGAAGGTTGGGAGGGGGTGTCTTCATGACACAACAGTGCACTGCAACAAGGATCCAAAAGATGCTACAAATGGCTGTTTCTACACACAGTCAGGGTCAGGAACTGTGGCAGACTTAACCTTGACACCACAGCAATAGTGACGGCAGTGTGTGAACTCCAAGGGATGTGCACATGAGTTGACCTTGCAATCATACAGAGTTGGGGGACATGTGTAGGGTAGACTGACCAAATACTGACAAATGTAGATGGCCCATGCTAGTATACACCTTCCAGGAGTAGTGACTGCTGTAGTACACATAACAGTAGGTGCAACAAACCATCATGATAAGGGCATGCACACATATGCACCCACGAAGTGTATGCATCTCAGTCAGCATCAGCACAGCTAACACCTTTGTTTGACACTGCATTTGATTGCACAGGTCATATGTCACATATCAGGTTCATGTAGTGTTAACATATGCAGTAATGTGGTCCCATGGCATATCAAGGAAGAGGGCATCATATCAATAATGGTGTGCATACAACCCATAACCACGGTAAGGTTTGAAGGTTGTCAGTGTAATTGCATTGTATTGGCCATACATGCACTGCTGATGATGACATCTGTAAATCAGACATCAGGCATTCACAAATGACATCTGTCCACATATCATCCCAGGTATGTGTCGGACAAACACATAGGGACTGTGAGCAGCAGAGCAGACATAATTGACACAGTAATACACATTCACGAATGGTGTGTACACCTGTAAGGTATTGTGCAGTACATGCCAGAGTGCCAAACAGGTGCACAGCAATACTGTGTACATGGGTGCAGTGTGTTCCAGGTGAAGGGGCATCACCTACTAACACAGACCATGCATCACACACATGTATACTGTTGCTAGCATGGATTAACTATAGCTGCACTGCTTGCTGTTGAGTACCATATGTCATGTATGTTGACAGATGGGTAATGGGAGGTGTGTGTGTAATATCTTCGTGCAACTTCACCTGTAGGTGTGTGTGGGGGGTGGGGGGTTATTTTGTCTGTAAGTGCAATCTGGTGGAGTGGAGGGGGGTTAATGTATGTAGGGTGTGTGTGTGTTTATGTGTGTGTGTCCATGTATGCACATGTGTGATTGTGGGGTTGTTCATACCTCTCAACTTCCCTTTGAAATTGTGCAGTACATGGACATGGACAGACAAATGAGACACCAGGAATACATGTCTGACATGTAATCTCAGGACAGCTGATAGTTTAATAAGGTCTGCAGCATGGAACATGCATTGGTAGGGAAACTAGACACCAGGTATACTGTTATAATTGCAATCAGCAGAAAGGTGAAAGAATACCCACATATGCGGCACTACAGATGCATTGGGGAGTTGCTAGTCAACACCAGTGAGTGTTTCCAAATATTACTGTTGTCCCCATAATATGTTAATAGAGCAACCGATCTTGCATCTATTGAGTAATAGTTATGTATGACACTCCAGTGCGTGACTTTATTGAGTCACTGTATTAGCCCCTAACATATGGGGGCCATGCTTATGATGTCTGGACAATCCCAGGGTGAACACTGGATGACAGCAGTGAGACTTTGTAAAACCCGCTCCAATCAAGTCAAAGAGGTAATAGAGTAACAGGTCATGTTTTGTGATCACTTGTTTAGGCAATTAGAAGAATGATACATTAATGATGGGTATTAATGAGTGTAAGTTTCCAAGTGTGATGCAGGATGGGGAACTTAAGAGAATACATTTGGGACAGTCTTTTAACTAAGGGACGGGTAAGTATTAAGGTGGAATGTCAGGGTGTGTGTGTGTGTGTGTGTGTGTGTGTGTGTGTGTGTGTGTGTGTGTGTGTGTGTGTGTGCGTGTGTGTGTGTGTGCGTGTGTGGTGTGTGCACGTGTGTGTGTGTGTGTGTGTGTGTGTGTGTGTGTGTGTGTGTGTGTGTGTGTGTGTGTGTGTGTGTGTGTGTGTGTGTGTGTGTGTGTGTGTGTGTGTATACTGTTAAGCAATGACATACAGGTCTTAAAGTGCGTTTTTTGTTTTCCCCTCACAGGTGGCGAGGTGAGTCAGATTTCTTCCTGCAGGCAATCTGATGTTGGTGTCCATAAAGACACTGAAAATGATGATAGGTGTGTTGAGGCACAGGCAGGGTTGTTAGAGGCTGAAACTGCACCATCGTTTGACATCCCCCTGTTATCCACACCATCCCCGTACTCAGTCACAGTGCCTATAGATACACCAACAGTGGTCATAGCAGAGGGACAGTTGGTGGTTGGTGGCAATGCACAGGACAGTGTGGTATCTATGGCTGCTGTGTCTGGACACACCAACCATAGCTGGATGTCCGGCAAGGTACCACATAGGCAGATGTACTGTGGTGCTTGTCAGAAGACTGCTGGTTATCATGCCCCTGCAGAAGTGCCACATCTGGTACCACCAGATGCCTGTTTCAGGCTGTCATGGAAGCATAGGTACATATGGAATACATATGGAATGGTACACCAGACAGGGTATGAGGCTGCAGAGAGCTACTCTTTCAGCTGTAACTGACAACATCCATGATCTTGCAGGTGCCCTCCGTTATTTTACAGATGTGATGGATAGATGGTGGGGTGAGATGGTGGGACTCATCAAACGTGGGTTGTCCGTGCTAGAGCATGTGGTGGGAGTGGGGCGTCAGCCATGTGGATGTATGCCAGCAACACCAACAGCTGAAGGTCGACGTGGATGTGCAAAAACACCAAGCCACTCCTGTAGTGACAATATCAGCCCCAGGATTGCAGGGTGGGTGCTGTCCACAACACATCACAGCAGGCCACTGGCAAGTGGCCCTGGCTAGTCCCAGGAGGGACTTGGTTCCAGCAGACATATGTCATCATCAGAAGAGATTAACATATTGTGGCTTGTACCTGGACATGCCCGTGGAACCCCTGGCAGGCACAGTTCTCGTGCCCTTGGCTGGAGGCGGTGAACTGCACACCCTGCCAGGTGTGGTCTGCAGCTGTCCAACAAACACCTGTATAGGGCAGCCACATGGCAGAACTGTGTGCATGCATACTCACACACAATATAAATGCACCTAGGGCAACCCCATATCTACACACACCACATCACCACAGACATATCAGTAATTAAAACCCCTTACTCTCACACATGATGTCAAACGTATGGCTCAGCCTTGGTCTCTGGCAAACCAACAGCACACCCTGTGCATATGATGATACTTGCGCCACATCACTGTCATTCATAACATCGATGCAGGGACAGGCTAATATGGTTCTGATGTAAACAGTGACTACTCTACAGTGTACCAATATACTGCGTGTAGAATGTTGTCAGCAGTAAAGTTTAATGTTTACATGTCAGGAAGTGTAGCTGTCCAGCCATGATGCATTATAGCTGTTATTAACACTGAATGATTGTGGTCTCCATAATGTTATCTGTTTGTGTAGTAAGTGTCCATGTGTCAACAGGATGGCACTGTGGTGACACCTTGGCTATGCCATATCCTGGGTACAGGTGAACATATGTCACAGGTCTGTATAACAGTTACTGCCTGCGCCACATGGCCGATAGGTCTGGGGGTGGTGTATACAAGTGAGTGCATGGTACTGCTGTTAGCAGCCCTTCTACAGTGGACAATGGTAGTTGAGCTGGGTGGCACACACCACATGTTTGTGTATAACACACACAGAGGTTTTGGTGTTGATGCACTACACAGAGACTACTGTAGACATGGATGTATGTACCTGTGCAAGGAACCCATTGTAGTCTATGTAATTCCACCAAGCCAGACTACGCACAACAACACATTGTGGAATAATCAGTACGCCAGTTTAATGTCAGTGGTGATGGTACTGGCAGGATATATGTCCCCTTCCCCAATGTAGTGCAATCCTCAACTAGGTAAACATTTGTGTGTTTGAGTGGGTGGCACACCCCTACCCTTTGGAAGGTGAGAGGTGCTGTAGAACCACAGACAGTATGATAGACCACTACCTAATCTGTTAACATGACCTGCACAGTATTATGGCCAGCTATGCAGGGGGATACACTCAACAGTAAGTGCAATGATGTTGGCTGTGTCCACAACAGCCACATCCAGCTATATACACCAACCCCAGTATCGCTGCACACCTATACTGTGGGGAAAAGGCCATTTACACATCTAACATTAGTTCTGATGGAATGTATGTCCACAGGATGATACCTGTAAAATGTTAGCATATGCCAGGCAGTTCTTGGACAGATGGCCCCCTGGGACATGTATATTCTGCAGACTGAAGTAGATCCCTCCACATACACGCACACTCTTACTTGGCAACACTGGGACTAGACCCCTACCTAGGTATGAAGTGCTACTGATGTGTGTGGCTTTAATTGCACACACCACACAGCTTTTAGGATGAGGTGTGTTTCAGGTTACCAGTTACATGCAGAGCATCCCCAGGCATGTGCAGTATGGTAATGAGGGATGTAATTGTTTACGGACAATACATAGTGTGGCATATCATCATATACACATTGACAAACACATAACAGTCAGACACACATCTGAGAGACCTGAGCCTATCATTGCTAACTACCTTGTCTGTGTGTCCATTGTGTTACAGGTAGGTTGCACACAGCACATGCATAACTGGGCTCGATATTGTTATCAGTTACCTGTATGGTTGATGGTGACTGTGGTCACCATACAGTGGTACATAGGATGTGTACTGGGGGTACCATGGTGTAATAACAGTATACACAGCACCCACACTCCTCTGTGGTCATTGTACACACTGGAACCCATGATGACACTCTGACATACCCACCATCACACACTGACCAGGACTGCAATACAACCCCTTGTCCATCCCAAGAGTGCTAATACAGGGATATGCATCTAATGCACGTGCCACATGCATATTAGGGTGATGCATTGTCATGCTCCTATGGTCAGCAACATCACTATCCCTAAGATTATGTGGCAATGCATATTGTAATAGGAGTATGTGGCCTTGGAATACTGTACCCTACATATATGCACACATGCACACATAAACACACTTGCCAGAACTCACTGGGTATCCCATGCCTATCAACACATTTGTACAACATTGTTGTGCTCATACTGCAAGGCCCAGGTAGCCCTTAGGGAGAAGAGTGTAACAAGGTGCATGTAATGTCCAGTACAGCAGCAACCACTTCTAACTATGGCAATGGGTGGTGCAGTGGGTGTGAAGGGCCTCAGGGTATTTCCAACTACAGGTATACAAACAAACAGACACTGATATTCTCTGTAATGCACACATACATATTTGTCAGTTTATGTAGGGGATGTGTGTATGGTGGTATTATGCCTCCTGCCATGTGCCATCTATCAACAGACACCACTGGGGTGATCCTCAGGGTGAGAGTGACATGCATCAGCCAATCATCTGGGTACCTCTTGCAGAGATCCGGTAAGGTGCTCCAGTTGACATGTATACAACATGTATTACATAACATGGTTAGTGTCTGCTTTGGACACCTGTACCCAAGCATGTGGTAGTGTAGTTGAGGTATCCATGGCATGTGGTGCGTACAGGTTGTGGAGTCATATCTGCGGCATTTATAACACAGCTAGGCAGATATGTCAGTGTCAGTCAAGCACAGATTGCCTGTAAGTATCCAAGATGGATACCTTACATCTGCACATCTGTACATAGGGCTGACAGACATCAGCTAGCCAACTAGCTATGCATTAGGATGAATGTGTTGACAGATAGACATCTGACACCAATAGGTAAGTCATTACTACATGAAGGCAGCCCTCACTGACGTATGCTATACACATAGTAGTCTACAGTTATTTTCCACATGTCAGATCATTATCCAGTAAGAAATATTTAATGAGACACAGCTCACACACCAGGAACATGACAGTGAGGACTCAGAGTCCATCTTTGCATGCAGGAGTGTTTGTTTCCAGTGCTCCAATTAGCAATCTACTCTTACTTGGGAAATCACTGTCAACAGTAGTAATGTAATGATACACTACATGCCAGTGTGACTGCATATAACATGGGATAATACCCATGTATGTAACACATTCACATGGATAAGAGTGTTGTACAAGCCATATATACTCAAGTGTCCCAGACAGTAAACTCACACCATTTGCCACTGTAATGACAGTACATAGACGCATGTTATATACATGGCATTACATACACTTATTACAGATGTCATTACCCTGCTATGTTATCAGACTGGATTATGAGCACTGCTTACCAGGGCTGAGCCATGCTTAGCATGTGTCAGCATTGCTGCAATATAACAGCTAAGCACATTTGCGCACTGGTAAGCCAAGACTACATGGTGTAAGTGCCCGTACGTTTAATCGTAAGTTAGCAGCACTTAGCTTCGTGCAAACCCACGCAAAATCACTTAAAGCTGCTCAAACTGCCTTAACAACTCTGTATCCAACAGCTATTGTTCTGCCCAGCAACAAAATAAACAGCCCTTGCAGGTCTTTAACCCAGGACCATATACACTACAGTCACAGCAGTTAACCACTATACTATAACAGCTGTGAAGACAGTTGTTGTTTTTCCAATATATCTGTCAGTGCACATATTGAATAGTATTGAACAATTGCTGTGACTTCTAAATTGTGTAGTACTTGTTAGTGATATTACTGTTGCATCACATATGTTGTTATATCTAAATATACACATATCAGATAAATAGGGTGTGATACATCTGGGAAGGTATACACAACAGTAATGTTTACACATGACAAGGATATGGATATATATTTTATATATATATATATATATATATATATATATATATATATATATATATATATATATATAGATATATCTACATATGTAGCGATATGTGTACATGTGCATACATATATATATTCATATATATGTATTTATATACATCTGAATTTGCATCATATATATGGCCATATATAAATCTCTGTGTGTGTGCGTGTGTGTGTGTGTGTGTGTGTGTGTGTGTGTGTGTGTGTGTGTATGTATATGTATATATCCCCACTGTAGTGCAACCCTGGAGTTAGTATATATAGTTGGGGGGGGGTGGGGGCACTGCCCCCCACATCGGGGGGGGTGTGTAGCCCCCCACATATGTTAAATATTTTGAACTATATACATGAATACTTGTAATTTCAATATATTACTCTTTCCCAAGCATATCTACTTAAAATATATGGGAGGCTACGCCCCCCACACCTCCAATGTGGGGGAGTGGTGCCCCCCACACCCCTCTACTATATATACTAACTCCAGGGTCGCACTACAGTGGGGACAAGGCCATCTCAAACTTTAGGTGAAATGTGTTTCTGTGAGTTTTAGGTGAATTGTGCTTTCAGTGATTTGTGTTTAGATGAAATGTGCTTTTGATGAAATGTCCTAGACCCATGTATATATATGTACACACACACACACACACACACACACACACACACACACATATATATATATATATATATATATATATATATACATATATATATATATATATATATATATATATATATATATATATATATATATATATATATATATATCCATATATGTATGTAGATATGTCTTTGTGTATATATCTATATAGATCTATGGATATATATATATATATATATATATATATATATATATATATATATATATATATATATATATATATATATATATATATATATATATATATATATATATATATATATAGATATATATATATATATATATATATATATATATAGATATATAGATATAGATATAGATATATGGATATATATATATATATATATATATATATATACACACACACACACACATATATGTTTAACATATGTCCAGAACATGGAGTGGAGTCATACCTCAGCACCAACAGTCACAACCTCTTAGTGCAAGGGGATGTCATGTACATATTGCAGCTATATATGTAGACTGTTGCTACTGTAACAGGTGTTGACATAACAGAAATGTATGTGGGAGGTCACATCTGCTATTGGCATGTACGCCATCAGTTTCTGACCGACATCCCAAGGTCATCATAGTACAGTACCACTGATATCACAGTAATGGCCCTGTGAAATACAGCAGAGATACGACTAATAAATGTTGACAGTCTGACAGGTATACACAGAACCCCTTAGTGCTAGACATGCGGATCAAGCCTGACAATGTGGATGTTAACAGCCATGTAAATGGGTATATCACGTAAATACTGGAATACATATGTCCACACAGTTTATGCATTCACACACTCCTGTCTGTCCTGATACATAACTGATGGTGCAGACGTCACATGGCCACATACTACCCACTAGTTAGTGACATACATCTGTACAGCATCCCACTGTTTTGTCAGAAATACATGGCAGTTATGGTGGCCTGGCAGCAGTATGTCTGACAAATATCTGGACATAACATCACACTGGGTAAGTACACTAAGCTGCTTGGCATGTAACAAAGCATTGTGCAAACTACAGGCAGACTGCCACAACACTGGCCTACATATTTTATGGGGGGAATACACATGTACCTTCAAATATAGCAGGCTCTACAGGCATGTCACAGCACAGAGTAACAGACACCTGTGTGAAATTGCATACCCGCCACCAATGTAAACACAGCCACAGCCACATATGGTAAGTGAGCTTAATATTACAGTATATGGACTGTCGGATCAACACCATCCTCATATGTGCCACTCACACACTAACCCTACATATACTGGGCCATGACACAGTGTGGTCCAATGCCTGTTGGTGGTATGGGACATGTGTGTGTTTGGACCTTCAAACATGTAAGCCGATAGGATACCATACACTGGAGCAGCATGTAACATCAGATAGAACAGGACCAAGAACAATGACATCTGCCACAGTCTATACACAGGCCAAGGTACATATTCACAATAGACACTGTCTACAATCACCATAAGTACACAGACCTCACTACTGTACACACTACCAGAGAATGCCTAGGTTATGTCCTCAAATATAACCCCTACTATACATAACATGTCTAGCAGTCTAATATCTCACTGGCTTATCAGGTATGATGTCAATAAATAATGGTGTACAGAACATATGCACCTCTTACTACATGACATATGTAAAAAAGGTTGACAGAGCTGTGGCTGGAGGCACAAATATAGGACCAATATTGACATGTTGCTGTGCTAACCTCATACATTTACTGTTAAACAGGGTTTGTTGTGACATATGTCCTATGAGGGATATGAAGTCAGTAACTTTCATGGCTGTCACCATGCACTGACTGCAATCCTCAGACTATTCTTCTGCACTTCTAAGCTAGGTAATCTGTGAGTAACACAAGACACATAAGACTACAAACACTGGTCAGTATGCAGATAGCTCTACAGGTGGGAGTTTCCTCAAACATATAACACTTTCATGACAGGTATTAAATCATGTAGACCAGCCATATCCACACAAACCCTGTTAAACCAACATTACTCCAAATGCAGAAGAGCAAAACTTACATTCTGTAGTCATGTCTGGAACATCCCCCTCCTGTTTGTTGGCCTGTCTCCACAGTGTATGTTGTTAGAAGTATATCCCACTACCATCTGTGATGCTGTTTGCCCAACACCGACATGAAGTCCTGCTCACAGTGAATGAAAAGGGACAACACCCACATGATGTTCCTAGTTATAGGAGTGTGTTTCCATGCAATTGGCTATGGGAATGTTACCACAGCTGTTCCATCAGCTAGTCGGGTTCTACAATTCATGCACAGGCCATCAGCTGATCATGAGCATCACTTACAAAACACAAGCTGCTGCCTAAGCCAAGCAGGTGTACTTCACCACATCCACCAGAGAGGGAGTGAGAGAGACATACAGAGACAAATTAAGACGGGGAGGAGGTAGAAGAGTAAAAGCTAAGCATGTTTGTGTCACACACTTACCAGTACAAGGTTTCAAACCCCTGCCATCTATGCATTGCTATTACGTCTATGCAGTTATTGCATGCCCCACAGAGCTTACATGGTTAAGAGTTGCCCAAAGGTATATTTTACAATGACTGACATCAGCAACAGTGCTAAAGGAGGGGTAAGGTAGGTGTAGTACATGTGCCTGTCCACAAGACCAGGTGTCAAGGATGACACAGCTACACTCTCTCAGGGACTCACACACATTATCACAATTGTTAGGGTCAGGATTTGACTTCCTAACTAGTTTTCCACACTACAGTATTACGCAGGTATCACATGCACCACAGAGGTTATCAAGCTGTCATATGGGTAAAGGGTATGTCAAGGTGTCTGACATCAGAAGGTATGCTACAGTAGGCCAATGGGAGGTGTAGTGAGTGAGAATGACATCCACTTCATTATACTCCACACACACACACACACACACACACACACACACACACACACACACACACACACACACACACACACACACACACGCACACACAGGTTTGCCAGTACTGACATGCATGGGTGCATTGCATCACAGGTGTGTATTGTATTCACCATCCGCTCATCTGGTTTACTATTGTGGATGGCCAGTGCTGTGCAATGCTTGCCATGTAGTGTTCAATATTCCATATCCTGGATGGTGTTTGGGATGTGCACACGTTCCACATGCATGTTCTGTGACATGTGGAAGTGTACCTGGGGTTTCTGGGGCATGTTGTGTAGACAGTAGATTGTTATCATCAGATATGCCATTCCTGACCTCATGTGGTGAGAGCTGGCAATAGAAACCAGGTTGATCCTGCACCTACATTGACAACATGATAAAGGTATTCACTGGTGCCAGTGGCATCTCTCCATACAAGACATTTGTACAAGGCATGGTATGTACTTTGTGAGTTACATTTGCTGACTCTACAGTTGTTGCAGGAGTCCAGTGGGCACATAGTGAAGAAGCACTGTATGCAATGATTTGCCTATTGTAGGGGTGGGACACAGTGCCATGTCCTCTGTAGTCCACTGCAATCACACTATGGTTACTATCTGTGGGCAGTATGCAGGGAGCTACCAACATAGTGGTTGTTGCCTAGCCAAGTGTGTTTGTGTATGAGACATGAGTGGAGAGTGTTCTCTGGGTAATACAAGGGTTGCCTATATTGTTCCCCAAGACATGATGTCATATGAAGGGGTATGGATTGTCTACCTCAGCCTATCTGCTGTTTGACATCTGTTATCCTTGTAAGATGGACATTGTGACATATAATAGGCCCACCATATAAGAAATTTGCAAAACCCACTCCACAATGAGTCCTGTTATTACACACTCACAGCTACCTCCACACAGTATACTAATGACAAACACACACACCAGTTAGAGCACGTGCTACAGAGATTACTGGGCTACTCCTTCCCCAAAGGTGTATTTCAAAGTGAATGACATCAGCAGGCTTGCCAAAGTAGGTCAATGGAAGTTGTAGTGACTGTGAATGGCCTCAAAAACATTGATCCTTACAGAGACAAACAAACACACACACAAAGTTTAACAGTTGTCATGTCTGGGATTAGAACTCCTACCTAACTACTACATCACACAATAGCATTATGCTGTTATAGCACACACCACAGAGCTTACTGGAATACACCTTTCCCAAAGGTGTATTTCAAAGGGAATGACATCAGCAGGCTTGCCAAGGTTGGGCAATGGAAAGTGTAGGTCATAGGTTCATAGTTTCATAGGTTGGTACTAAGCTATCGGCCCTAGGGCCTATACATGCCTAGCCATTACAATTCCCTGGCTATGTCTTCCCACATTATTTACTTCCCTGGACCCCTGTCTAGAAGGGTGACTGACATGATCCCTGGGGTCAATTTCCTATCTCCCATCCAATCATCAAGGTTACCTTTGAAGTGGTCCAAAGAGGCACTCTGCTTGTCATGTATGGGCAGTCTATTCCAGAGTCTAGGGAGTCTATGGGTCAGGAACACATCCCTCCAGCATGTATTGTTCATTGTGATGACAACATTTGGATCCCTGGAGGGTGTGGCTGTGAGGGATTTGGATTTCTTTAAGTGTAGCATGTCCAACAGCTCTGGGTTTGACATGGCATTATATGTTAAGCAGAGATCACCTCCGAGTACATGATATGTGACAGAGTATAGCTGGATGATTTTCCGACGGTCAGCATAGGGCATCTGGTTTAGGCATGTGATTCTTTTAGTGAGGTATGTCTGCAGCCTTTCTAGTTGTTGCAGATGACTTGAGAGGTACATACCAAATGGACCATTGTAGTCTGTGCTGGGTCTACTGAGAGATGACTATAGTGGGATAATGGCTGCCTTTTTCCTGGATGTAAAGCCCTTAGTGATGAGGTGTGACTCATAGGTGAATTTCCTGACTGTTCTGGTGATGTGGGTATCAAAGGTGAGACCACTGTCCACCTGTGTCCCTAAGTCTCTTATCACACTTTAGGTGATTTATTTGCTGCCATCTATGTGGTACTTCACAGGTACATGCCTCTTCCCAAAGGGGATAACTATACATTTCTTGGCATTAAGCTTGAGGCCATGGCTCAGGTACTAAGCATCTCTTTCTGTAAGTCCATTCTGTAGAATATCCACATCATGTGGGGATTCAGTATTGGCTCCCAATGTGTAGTCATCTGCAATTTTTGTTAGCATGAGTCCCTTAGTGTTGGCCTGTACTTCAGAGCAGTAGATGCCAAACAAGAACGGTCCCATGACTGAACCCTGAGGTACTCCAACTGTCACTTGTCTGTGGCTGGATTTGATGTTGCCTACTTTTACAGTGTGGGTTCTGTCAGTACAGCAGTTGGCAGTCCATTGGGTGATGCAGGGATTAATGGCCAGCTTGGCACATTTATCTGTAATTCCAGACTGAGGGATGGTGTCAAAGGCCTTGGCGAGGTCAGGATAGGCTGTGTAAACTGCCTTACCCTTGTCCACAGCTCTGGAGACTGATTCAAAGATGTCAGTCAGGTTCAGAAGACATAATCGGCCCTTCACAGACCCAACCTGGGTGGGGTCCAGTGTTTGCTGGTTACCAATATTTTTGTTTATAAGTTCCATGATAATACATTCCATGGACGTGCAGATCAGGCACAACATACTGCTGGGGCTGTAGTTCCCAGGATCCAAGGTGGATCCCCCCTTGTGGACTGGTATAACTGTAGCTGTGTGCCATGCAGTGGGCATGAAGCCTGAGGTGTGGCTATGATTTTCGTAGATGAGGTACCAGTTTATTTTGTAGTTCATGTAGTACACAGCCCAGGATGTTGTCTGGTCCCATGGATGCTGTTTTCTTAGCTCTGGAGAGTGTGTTTTTTACCTGTGTAGCCATTATTACCAGAATCTGGCAATCTTTCTGTGTTGAGACGGGCACTTTAGGGGGTGGGGGGGGTGCAGTTGGCACTGAATAGATCTGCCAGGATATTGGCAATATCCTTGGGAGCAGTATATTTAATACCATCCTGTTGTAGCTGAGAGCAAATCTGAGCATTTCCATTTAAATTCCTGACATAGTTATGGAACAGCTTGCAGTTGTCTTTGGCATTTTTGGCTATATTATGTTCATAACTAGCTTTGGAGGATGTTATGCGGGATCTCAGCTTCTTACTGGGGCTGGTAAGAGAGTATTTTCCATCCTCAAAATTCCCTCGTTTCTGCAACAGTTTCTTCCTTTTCTTGTACAGTATGTTTATGGCAGGGGGCCACCACATTGGCTTCCTTTTCTTGGTGGTGAGTGTCTTGGTTCTATATTGAATGGCACGATTCATGCATGAGTGGATGTGCTCGTACAGTTCCCGTTTGCATGGGTGCCATGATATTAGTCACATCTGACATGTGTAGTATGATGTTGGCTTTGGAGATGTGTGTTACAGAGGTTTCCTTACTCAGGTGTGGGGGAGGGATGTGGATGTTAAGGGTGATTAGCTTATGGGCGGACCTGACCACTGATGGAGTGACCATAGGTGTGGAACATTGATTTCTCATGTTGGTAATGACCAGGTCTAGGATATTTGAGCCCCTGGTTGGACTATGGGTTACTTGATCCAGGGCATTGGGAATTATGACTTCCAAGAACCATTGGGCACATGTGTTGGTACACAAGTAGTTTTCCCAGTTTATGGCAAGGTAGTGTAAGTCATTGAGTATTAGGGTATTTGGTTGTATCATAATATTTCCCAGTATGTTTAGAAAGGTGTAGTGGGAATCGTTGGGTATCTGTACAAGCTGTACAATTTGGACTGCAGTCTTACTTAGTGTTAGTTGCACCAGGGGTATTTCAGATGCATTCTGTTGAACAAGTACCCTGATGGTGTGAATATCATTGGTGAATATGGACACTCCTCCACCTTTAGTGTTTTATCCTGGTTTGGTTGCTGACAGGTGTGACTCAAGCTGTACCTGGTATTACAAGGGGTGCTCTCTGGAGAATTGGATCAGGTCTCTGTTACTGCACAGGTATAAATGTTCTTCATTTTTAGGAGTGCCTAGTGACTATGAATGGCCACAAAAACATTGATCCCTACACACACAGAGTTTTACAGTTGCTATGTCTGGGAATAGAACTCCTACCTAACTTGTACATCACACTACAGCATTACACAATTATAGGATGCGCCTCAGAGCATATTGGGCTACTCTGTTCCCAAAGGTGTATTTCAAAGTGAATGACATTAGCATCCCTGTCAATGTACAGCAATGGAAATTGTAGTGAGTGTGAATGGCCTCAAAAGCATTAATCCCTACACAGACTATACACACACCCCATGTTTTACAGTTGCCCTGTCTGGGAATAGAACTTCTACCTAATTAATACATCACACTAATGCATTACGCAGTTATAGGATGTACCACAGCGCTTATTAGGTTAGTCTGTCCCCAAAAATATATTTCACAGTGAATGACATCAGCAGATCTGCCAAAGTGGGGTAATGGCAATTGTAGTCTGTGTTAATGGCCTCAAAGGCCTCAATCCCTACTAAGACAAACACACACAAAGTTCTACAGTTCTCATGTCTGAGAATAGAACTCCTACCTAACTAGTACATTGCACTACAGCATTACACAGTTATAGGACATGCCATGGAAGTTACTGGGTTACTTCTTCCACAAAGGTGTATTTCAAAGTGAATGTCATCAGCAGCTCTGCCAAAACAGGGGAATGGAAATTGTAGTGAGTGTGAATGGTCTCAAAAATCATTTATCCCTACACAGACAAACACACACAAAGTTCTATAGTCGCCATGTCTGGAAATAGAGCTCCTACCTAACTAGTACATCAGACTAGAGCATTACACAGTCATAGGACACACCACAGAACTTACTGGGCTGCTCCTTCCCCAAAGGTGTATTTCAAAGTGAATGACATCAGCAGCTCTGCCAAAGTAGGGCAATGAATATTGTAGAGAGTGTGAATGGTCTCAAAAGCATTGATCCCTACACAGACAAACACAAACAAAACGTTTTATAGTTGCCATGTCTGGGAATAGAGCTCCTATCTAATTAGTACATCACACTATAGCATTACACAGTTATAGCACACACCGTGGAGCTTATAGAGCTACTTGTTCCCCAAAGGTGTATTTCAAGGTGAATGACATCAGCAGGCTTGCCAAAGTAGGGCAATGCGGAGTGTAGTGACTATGAATGGCCACAAAATACATCACACTACAGCATTACACAGTTATAGCATGCACCATGGAGCTTGTAGGACTACTCCTTCACCAAAGGTGTATTTCAAGGTGAAGACATCAGCAGTCTTGCTATGGTACAGCAATGGGGACTGCAGACACACAACACTCAGGCACACACAAGTTTATATTTCACAGGTATGTTTATGCAACTGCTAGATGAATACTGACTTGTACAATCATGTTACACAGTTATCTAAAGCACCACAGACACTATAGTGCTGAGGGATACCAGAGGCAAATCTCTACAGTGATTGACATTTGCACATCATGTGGTTTTAACCAATTGGATGTGTGCTGGCTGGGACAGGCCTAATGATGGGAGGCTCTTTGTCACTGTCTGTCACTCTTTTCCACACATCTATGTATGTGTAATTTTGGCCTATTATAGTATGTTGTCCTTGGATATATGTGTGTGTTCTGATCCAATGTGTGTGCAAAGCATAACTGGTGTGCAATGGGGAGTGTGTGCACAAACATCTGTGACTGTCAGATATGTATAGTCCACTGTTGTTGCCAGACATGGGCTTCATTTTGTGGGATCATGCTCAGTATGACCTTTCAGTATTTTGTTGTCAGACATGGGCTTTGTTTCCCTAAGTTTGGGAGCATGCCCATTATGACCTTCTGTACTGAATGTGTGAATCCATTCCAGGTAGTTTATATTCCAGTGTAGGCATTTGTGTTCTATACGTACAGTTAGCAACTTGTTTCTGTGGGAAATATGTAGCTTGGTTGACAATATGGGGTCAAAATGGGCAAAGGATAGTGGGTTACTGTAGGTAATTGTGTCTGTGTGGTTCTGCTATATGGTTTTGGTGTTAGCAGAGATATTCAGACATATGTACTGTTTTACACTGTGATGTTTTATGTCATCAACTACTGCCAGGTATACATATTTGTTTGCAGTAATTTCCTGGGGAACATAGGGTGAATGCAGCTGTGTCCAGTATTGTGGTCTGCAGCCTACATATTCTTGCACAATCATGCCATTCTTGAGGGGGAGCTGCAGACACTTGCTGATAGGCTGTGTAAATGGTTCAGCATCTTGGTACAGTGGTGGCTGAGGATTCCGTACTTGTACATCCATCGATGTGACAGTATAGACATATCCTGCTGTGGCCATACCTCACAGCTGTACAGATTCACACTGGTTACCCAGAGGCAGGGGTCATATTTCTGGACATTACCCCTTCACAATGTGGTTCATGAGCAGGTTTGTAGCCACCCATTTCTGTGTTACAGGCAGGGATAGTATGTGCATACGGTTGAGTTTCAGACTTCATACACTCCATGCCGTCCATGCTCCTACCCCCGCTTCTATTATTCTATTATTCTATCCTCTTCCAAACATTATGCAAACATTATCTGATAAGTTCCCTATAGTTATCACTTCTTTCCAGCAGTAATTGGGTGTTGGTCAACAGTTCATGCTGTAGGAGATGGTGGACATGTTACTGGGATTTGTCTACATGGCCTTGCATTTGGGTTCTGCGGACTGTATTATGTTGTTATTTGGGAGTCCATGACATAACATACATTGGCAGTATGGGTGAGACACAAGCTTTTGGAAGAGGATCGTAGGGCATTTGGTAGTAGTGCAGGCCAGCTGTAGCAGGCCATTGCATTGTGTCACTCCTACAGTCTCAGACTGCAAGCCACTATATTGCCCTGGGGTGACAGGGTAGGTGTGCAAGGGGTTAATGTCAATACTTTCTGTCATTATTGATCCAGTGGTGTGGATGCTGACAAGGTGCTGCTTACAGCTAGGGACACACCTGCATGGGACACCTCTTCTGCATGCTGCATTCTGTGGCTATTTCCATACAGAGGTGTGGGTCATATTGTACTCATTCCCAACAGCAGAGATAAGACTGGAGAGGTACCTGTGGGTGATGGTGGGGTGAGCTGGGTGCATGTGTGCTATGGTCACTGCTTGCATCTGACTCACAGATATACATGGGGCATTCCACTTATGCTGGCGTGTGCGGGGACATCAGCAGTTTCTCAATACTTCATAGCCGTGACCTTTGTGGTCTGCCAGTGTTTGGCCAGACAACATTGGTATTCTATACTACAAACTCAAGTAATGTGCTGCTAACTTGTATGCACAATTCCAAAGATGTGTCCATCTGACAGTAACATATTATACACTGTCTGTCTGGGGTACTTCCACCTATGTACTGTTTGTATTTCTTGGCCCACATTCATGCCATGTCCATCTTTCAGATGGTGACAGATATTACATCCAATCATTTACTATGGCTTACTGCTGGAATGTGTTTTGCTGGGATGCATTATGTTTGGCACTGCAGTTGTGAGAACTTGGCCCTGCCATTGGCAGTACTGGCCAATGGCCACCAGGACAAACCTCACCATGCCTACATGCTGACCACTCTTACACAATATACAATACACACTAACCTAACACACACAGCCCTGCATATTGTACACATGCCACAATCTAGCCTGCTACTTTGGCCGGCTCAGGTAATCTGTGCTCTACTGTTATCATACCTACACATACATGTTACAAAATTTCTACATAGTATTGTGGGGAGGGGCACACCTGACAACTGTACACATTTGCTATGACTGTACTGGTATTTCAGGTACTCCATTTCATTCTGTATTCTGACCTATCATGCAGACTAGAGGCATATCAGTGTACTACAGTTCTTAGGTTTGATTGACCTACATTTCAGTTTCAGACTTCTTACCCTTCAGAACTAGCATCCCACAGCCTGACTTGTAGTCTGTCTGTGTAGGTCTGGAGGGGGGCTGTTCCCCATAGCCATCAATCAGAGGCCTTAGCACAGCCATTGTTTGTGTGTTTCTATGCATGTCCTGCTGGCTGATACTGTTGTTGGGTATGTGAGCCTCCCTGACTGGCATGTTTGTGTCCTATGGGCACACATTTGGCCCACCACATTTCCTGCAGTGAGTTTTGTCACCTTGTCGAGTACTGGCTACTATGGTGACACCAGTATTTGTTACAGATTTCATGCTGCCACTATAGGTGTCTACTATCTGCTGGCACCCATTCAGCCCCCCATTTCTCTTGCATGCTCACATCCACACCATAGATACAAGTAACAAAACATACTATTCCATTCAGCAATTGATAGGGAAAGTGACTTACATTGTGGCTGTGCCAGCACTGAGGATGGTGCTGGATGGCTGGCTATGTCAGATGCACATAGTACACCCCCTATACATGGTTAAGCAGAGTGTCATCTTTGACATCCCTTTTACTGTATGAGTCAGAGAGAGGTATCATTCCATGGGTTCCTACCATGTCAGTGTATGTGCTATGCATTGCCTCTTTGCCAAGGCCCGGGCATACTGGGCACGCTTCCTTCTGCCTACTAGAGAAGGATCAGGTTGTTCATCTTCTGAGTCATTCTGTGCCTGTGCAAGCCTTGGCAATGCTGGGGGCTGTGTGGCTCTGCCTCGTGTTGTTCCTGCTGCAGCTGTTTTTGCAGGATCATATTGTGTAGCATGGCACATACAATGATAATTTGGGTACATGTAGCTGGTGAGTACTGCAGGACTCCACCGAATATGTCCAGGTACTGGAACCATGACTTGAGCATCCCAAACACATGCTCTATTATGATTCAGGTCTGTGCATGTGCCTCATTATGGAGTTCTTGTTTGGGTGTGTGTGCATTTCTGTTGGGTGTCATCAGCCACTGCTCCAGTGCATAACCAGCATCCCCCACTAGGTGACCATAAGGGATTTCCGCATTGGCAAATCTCTGATACAGCTGCGTCATATGCCAGATGTGAGAGTCGTGATAGCTTCCAGGGCAGCCAGCATACAAATTCATTATAATGCCCTGGGCATCGCACACGACCTGGCAGTTGATGGAGGGGAAGACCTTGTGGTTGATGTAGACCCTACCGTGCTCACCAGGTGGTGCTTTGATGTGTATGTGTGTGCAGTCTCTAGCACCCACTACCTCAGGGTATTCTGCTATTTGGTGGAAGAGACGCATATTGCTGGTCAACACCTCATGACTGTTGTGGAAATATACGTGCTCACTGGCATGTGCTGACATGGCATCCAGGAACTGTTGGAGTACCCTGGATGCTGTTGCCTATAAGATCCCCATGATATCCCCAGTTGGCCTGTGGAAGGTGCCTGTGGCTAGTATTCTTAGGCCTACACATACCTTGGTATCCACTGGAATGGGTTCCCCTCTGTTGGTTCTGTGTGTGAGGCATGGCCGGCACAGCTCAACAATTTGCTGTAGGAGGTCCCTGTCCACCCTATAGTGCTCCACTATCCCCAGCTCATGTAGGCCCTGGTAGCTTACCCTGGGTCTGTACACTCCTCTCCTTCTCCTTACTGTGGGTTGGTCATTAACATTCTCATCCTCACCACCTTCAGCCTCTTCCACATGTTGATTTATGAGAGCTATAGCAGCTCCTATCATTCTGTTGCTTTTGTTTGGTAAAATGTTCCCGCTTGTGTATACCAGTGGTGTAGAGTTTGTGGGAAAAACAAGAAGGAAAGGTGTTTGCAAAGTTTATAGTAGTGTGCTTGGCTGGGCTGGGCTGCTGCCTGTGTAACTGGCTGATTCTGATACATTTCACCTGCCAGCTATGCTAGTTCTCCTTGATTACCTTCCTACTGCTGTTTTCCCTTCCCATTGCCTTCTTGTTTAAACCCAGGGGTGCACCGTGCAAACACAGTGCTCAGATGTGCACAGAGCTGATATTTCCTGGTTTACTTTTTTGTTTCCTTTAAAACATGGTGCATGGCACACACACCCACTTAGGCAATGCAAAGAATGCTTAGCAGCTTCAGACAAACCCCCTTGCTTAGCTCTGCTAAGCTAAGGGCAAACCCAAGCCACAGGTCACCAATAAGCTTACAGTATGCCTGACACCCCTCTATGATGTCAGCTAGCTCTTAGGCTTGCACCATGGTCTTCCTGCACCTGCACGGTTGAGTGCAGGCTAGCCATGAGGGGGAATTTGGGATTCTGTATCATTCCCCTCATTTGCATAGGATTGTCTGCTAATGCCTAGTTACAAGTCTGACACTGAGCCTTCCCCCTTAGCAACCACTATTCACTGGCCATGTTGGCTTCTGTCTGCCATTGAGTATAATGGCAAAATTTTTGGATAGAATGATTTTTTCAAGGGTTCTTTTTTTATTTACGGGCCAATCCCATTTGCGCATTGCTGCCCTATGCTCAAACGTCTGAAATCAGCCAAAAAAAATTTAAAGTTTTTTTTTTTTTTATTTTTGCAACTGTTTTCCATGCCAGTGGCCATATATTTGGCCATTGGCATGCTTTACACGTTATATACACCCTATATTTAGAGCTGTCATGGATTCGTTTTTGTAGTTTGCAGAAATGTACTCGGCCGACTGCCAGCTTCCTGGATTGCATATTCACCTCATTTGCATGGTTTTCACATGCAAATGGGGTAATTTGCATACAGGTGCTGTGTCCATGCAGGAATAGTGCAGGAACGCTCGTCACATCCCAAGAGCTTGTTCCTGGATCTCTTGGTGGCCATATTGCCTCCAGCAACTCCTGCACTATTCCTGCACACCTTGCAGAGCTTGCTGAATCCCAGGGATAGTCTTGCAATACCTACTGGTATAATGCTGTCTAATGTTTTCCTGTCCAATTGTGGTACTTTATTGTGTTGTTAATATTTAATTATTACTGTATGTGCATTGGTCTTACTGTCATTCAAACTATGTGTTCATTGTTATGTCTTGCACGGGGACCAAAGCAACATAATTTCATTCAGCTTGCACTGCTGTGCATATTTTATTTATTTTACATTTGTTAACCGGGGGTGTCTGACTGAGCCAAAAAGGCCCTTTTTCAGCAGAGGCCTGGGGAGAAAAGCTCCACAAAGAAAAATTACAGACACATTTAGTTATTTAGACATAATCAGTATACACACAAATTACAAGAGACATGTTTTTACAGTGGCATGTGGCACAAACAGTTACAGTGGAGAGAACAATCAAAAAAGATATTAATTTTAAAAATAAAGGTAAGTAATAGATTTGTGGTGTACAGCTGAACTTTGGAATGTAGGTAGAATACATACATAGTGCACAGGTACAGTACATACATTGTAGATTAGCCAGTGTGTGTGAGTAAGATTGAAAAACTATTATAAATTGCTCTAGATTTAGTATGCATATGTTATCCGCTTTCACTAGCCTGGGGAGCAATCATGGCACTGCCAACTTTGCATGAGATGTTGCCTGATGCGGTCTTTAAAGGAGGCTTTGGATGATGTGTTTTGAATGCTAGTAGGGACAGAGTTCCATTTTTTAGCCACCAAACTATTATATAGTGCATCTCCAAAGCTATTGTAGCTGTTGGTGACTTCTAGTAGTAGTTTGCTTGATGATCTAAGAGGCCTTTTGGCTGAGTGATGTTGTACTAGGTTTTTGAGGGCAGGACACTTACTGGGGAGGTAATAGATAGAATGACAGAGGCAGAGCTGATTGTAGGTTAGGAGGTTGGGCAGTTCAAGCCAGTGGAGCTGTCTCAAAGCAGTACAATGATGAGTTCTATATGAGCAATTTGCAGCAAAACGGGCAATTCTGTTATAGCAAGCTTCCATTTTGCTTAGTTCAGATCATCTCTGTACTGTTAGCTCTGATCAACAATAAAGTTTACTTTGAATTTGACTTTGACACTTTGTGTTTAATGACAGCCATGTTTTTCACAAGAATGTATGGCTTGATAGACATGAGGTTTTCATTGTTATGGTTTGAATTTATGATCTATATCATATATGGTGGTACACTTAACTATTGGCATACCTTATTGTAATGTGTCATACTGAATGTTTTCTGCCTGTGCATTGTGTCACAGTGGATACGTTATGTACTCTCATATTTGCATGTATCCATATTATGTACTTTCCTTTGTTTCTTTTCTTGTGATTCATCTTGACTGAATACGGGAATTGTGAATGATTACTCATCAGACGCCTGAGACTAATGCATGCCAGACATCTCCCCATCACCACCACAAGACAGTTTTTGGACCAGATCGGGGATTTGAAGATTTATATCTTTTGGAAAAGATGAGGGACATGGTGGAGAATTTCTTTCATTATATGGCAGGGCTATGTGGGACTTATTCAGGGAAATAGCCGTGGCGATCAGTGACGATGTTCATTCCCATCAAAGTGGGCCCTCAGGATTATAAGTATTGTCTGTGTGATCCACTTGTATGATGATGCCACTGTGGTGTTTGCCACATAAGCCACATATATACTGTTCTATTGTCAATTAAACTTTATTACCGTATCTTGTGAACTATCATTGTATAATTCAATGTATATAAAAACTGCAATTGTTCCATTTTATGTCTAAGTGAACTATTAGTATTTCACTATATCTGGAGCTTTTCTCCCTGGTCCTCCACTGAAAATGGGTGCCCATCCAGTTGCACTTTCCTGGTAAACAAATGTAAAATAAATAAAACAAACAAATAGATAAGCAAATGGAGTGTATAGGCACACTTGTGAATGCATAGCACTTTGCTGCCATGCTTATGTGATACATGACCAAATGTACACTGCAGATGCAGCATGACATTTAGCATTATGTTGCACTGGGTATGTGACACACATTACCACATTAGACATGAAGTCATCATTCTTCTTCCATGAGTTTCTGTTCTTAATGCATAAATTGCTCCATGTGGGCAGGTATGGTGCTCATTACATGTGTATGTGTGTGTGTGTGTGTGTGTGTGTGTGTGTGTGTGTGTGTGTGTGTGTGTGTGTGTGTGTGTGTGTGTGTGTGGTTGTACTCTGATTCATGAAGACTAACATACTGTTGTTATGGCCAATGCAGTGTGGCCCTGTAGTTCACAGTTATTCATTTTGCAGTTAGCATGCTGCTACTGATGCAAAAGTTCTACTTTATGCATGTGTAGGATTGACAGTGTCTCGTAAACAACATTTTTCCTATACTTCACAAATAACACTGTGGGATAGATATGATTTGTGGGCTGCTATGTCATGTTTGTTTAGCAGCAGGACATGTCCTTGCCCTGTGCTTTGTATGACACTTGCTCTGCTGTCACACTAGCATACTGACTTTCTGCGTGGCATGTACTGGCAATGATGGTGCCATGTTGTATCATTTAACTGTATCTGCTATATATTTGCAGTCCTACTTTACAGAGTGCATAGACTGCCCCTGTACCATTTAAGTATATACATTGCTACTGCTGATTTATAAATAACCGAGGCCAACTTTGAGAGAAAAATCGCTAATGACACAAAAGACAATCATAAGGCCTTCTTTAGCTATGTTAGAAACCTGGGTGGAAACTCCCAGATATGCTCAGAATTAGTCCAAAATGATAAAAAAATCACTGAACCCACATACATTGCCAACATACTGGCAGACAGGTTCAGTGCAAATTTCTCCCCCCCCCCCCAAAAGGAGAAATATCTATCCCACCAGAGTCTAGCCTCCCAAACATCTCAAATGCCCAGGTGAGAGCTGCTCTCTCTAAAGCAAAAAACACAGCATCAATGGGATAGGACGGTGTCCCCGGCTGTGTGCTACACAAACTCAATGAGGAACTAAACCCACACATAAGGCTGCTGTTTAATCTTAGCCTTACTACAGGATACGTACCCAAAAATGGCGACGGCAACTGTGGTCCCACTCCACAAAGGCGGTGCTTCTCACGGACCCTGAAATTACTGCCCCATAAGCTTGACGAGCCTTGTCTGCAAAGCTATGGAGAGGATCATAATGGAACTCATAAATAAAGACATTGGGGACCTACAGACACTGGATCCTACCCAATTTGGCTTTGTCAAGGGCAGATCCTGCCTCTTGAACTTGGTCGAAACAGTCACTAAGGCCATTGATGAGGGTAAGGCAGTTCACACAGCCTACCTTGACCTAGCAAAAGCGTTGACACAATACCCCACTCGGGCATCATAGAAAAGCTCACCAGCTTAGATGTAAACCCATATGTCACAAGATGGGTTGCAAACTGGCTCAAGGACAGAACACACAGGGTTAGAGTTGCTGGTGCCATGTCAGACTCTAAGCCGGTCACGAGCGGTGTCCCACAGGGCTCAGTCCTGGGCCCCCTCTTGTTCGGCATTTATTTTTCTGAAGTGCAGGCAAACATAGGGGGATTATGGCTGACAAAATTTGCAGATGACTGCAAACTGGGCACCATAATTGACACTCCATCAGACACAGACATCCTCCAGAGAGGTCTCATAGAAATGGATAACTGGTGCCAGAGCCATGGCCCTAAGATGAATACCAAAAAATGTATAGTCATACCCTTTGGGAAAAACAAAGTAACCCCTAATTACCACATAGGTGGTAATCCATTAAACACGGAAGAAGTTATCAGGGACCTAGGGACCCAAGTTGATAGTAACCTCTCTTTTGACACTCACATTGCCAAAGTGGTTAGGAAGACCTTCTACATTGCCCACCTGATCATGAAAGGATTCACATCCAGATCAGGAGAGGTCATTGTACCGCTGTACTCTTCACTTATCAGACCAATGATTGAGTACAACGCCCCATTCGGAATGTACCTTACCCGACACCTGCAGCAGTTGGAAAGACCCCAAAAGTTCCTCACCAAAAGGATAAAGGGGCTCAAACATATGTCATACGATGCCCGACTGAAGAAACTCCAGCTCTATTCAGTCGCATACCGTCTGCTCAGAGGTGATCTGTGCCTGACATACAAGGCCATGTCCAACCCGGAATTAATGGACATGCTCCACCTCAAAAAATCCAAATCCACCAGAGCCACAAGAGCAAGAGACTTAAACCTCAACACGGATATAAATAGGACGTGCTGGAGGGACAGATTCATCACCCAGAGACTCCCTACACTATGGAACAGAATCCCAGTCCATGTGAGGCAGAGACCCTCACTGACTCTGTTCAAGAGAAATCTTGACGAGTGGATGGGAGATCGTAGGTTTACCCCGGGAATCATCTCTGTGTCACTGCTGGACAGAGGCACAGCAAACTAATGGATATAGTATTCTCATCCTAAGGGGTGGTGAAAGCCACACACACTCTGGCTAGGCTTATAAATGCCCTAGGGCAGATAGCCTAGTATGAACCTATAAACCTATGAACCTATGAACATTAAAGTATGCCTTCTCTGGCCTATATTACATTTCTGTATGCATTCCTTATTCACATGCATTCACATATTTTGGGAAATAGTGTACATGTGCACTGATTTATGTACATGTCTCTGCACATATTCCAATCAATAAAGAACACCATTGTACCTTGGAACTGGGAACAGTCATTGAATTCATGCTAATGTGCTGTAATGCTGTACACAGGACTGCCCTTTGCTCAGTCAGACAAATGGTCAGTGATATATATCTATATCTATACAGATGGGTAGACAGATAGATAGATAGATAGATAGATAGATAGATAGATAGATAGATAGATAGATAGATAGATAGATAGATAGATAGATAGATAGATAGATAGATAGATAGTACTGCAGATGTTTATTAAGCATGCTGTTGTATATTGACATGACAGTATAGATGTGTAGGTGATACCAATTCTTAGCTGGTTTACCTAAGCCTCTTGTTAGATGATTGCACAATACTGTGTGCATTTTTATTTATACATGAACATTTTTCTGCCGTGGACAATACAGTCTGCCCATGTGACATATATTTGCCATTCACTTCAATGTAGCTTGGGTTGACTTCAACACCACCTTATATGGTGTCCATATGTAATTGCAATGCATACCCTTACATAGTGATGTCCTGCTTTATAGTTTGCTTACTTAGATTTGATGGCATGTGCAACTTGATGTGGGCCCTTGCTGTCCCCCTCCCTCCCACACTTTGTAGGTATGGCATATATCTTTTACATATGCATGGTTTATGTTCACCTTCCTTGAAATTCTCATCCATTTTCTTTACAGTTATTTTGTTAGAAAGTTAGCTTGTGTCAAACCTCTGGGCATTATACAGATGCAGGACATATACACACAAGTCACTAGCTATTGTTTTCATTTCGTCCTTGTTCTTGATATACTTGTGTATTACCCAGTGTAATTTGTTGTACTTCATGTGCACAGCCTTATACTTGTCATATAACATTGATGATATATTTCAAAACTTATATTATTGCATGCCATTAGTGTGTGCATGTGAATGGACATTGCTTTCTGATAGTTTCCTGTTAGGCCAATGAAGGCCATACATATATGCCTACACCTGTGCTTTGCCACTGACATGTTCCATTACACATATGTTTGAATTGTGTACACCTGTTTGTACAGGTAATGGCCTTTTTATTACTGTGTTTGGTTGCTTACCTTTCACATACATGGTCAGAGGTTCTACTCTATTCTCTTTTGGTATTCTCCAGTATTTCATGGGCTGCATTTGCCCATATGTGCTGTTGCTTGGCTTACACTTGAACTGCTGCCCGACTACTTTAGTATTTGATTCAATATCCAGTGTGTACTGTGATCCCATTTATTCTCCTACGCCACACAAATGCCATCAGTCATTCAACTCCAGGTATGACTGCCACACAGTTTGCAACATCATATAACATAAACGTGTATAGTTGCATATGTATTTCTGCATTTCACCATGGCTTCATTTCCCATGTTGTAGTGTGCCGATTGTCTACCTTACCTTTCCTTACTGTTTTTTTCTGATCTTTGTCTGACATGTGCTGTGATATTTGTTATGTGTGTATACCTGCTGTGTTGCCCTTCTATTTCATTGCCTTTTCCTTTCCTTCTGTTCTCTTAAAACAAAAAACGGGGCCTATTCCTACCAAAATAATTGCCCATGACCCTGTGACTGTCAGAGTTCCTTGTTCCAATATACCTCTTGTGTATTCCTCTTCTTCACCCATATACCACATCTTCTTTTCTTGGGTGCATGTGTTACCTGTGGTCCACACATGCCCTGTACTTACTGATAGCTACTGTTAGCTTTGGCAAAGTGACCATGATTGCCCTTTGCCTTTATTAATTTTTTTATTAGAAATTTTATGGAGTCCATCAGAATTCATAACTTCCAGCAATTGTATTTTATTAGTGCATGACATCCATTAGTGTCTCTGGTTTTAATGGAGGGATTGCTGAATATATATATTACTTTCAAATGTCATGCAGCTTGCATTGGGATACTAAAATTTCTGTAACTTTGTTAATACACATCAAGCTTTATGAGACCATTTTTGTGAATTACAGAGTGGCTGTTACTGTTTGTGAGTGCACATATGCTGCTCACTTCTGTTATATACCAACATATTCTAAGTTCACTGAGACATATTTGCAAATTATGGGATTATCCATAACTTTTGCACTGATATCAGTGAAATGCACCAGATTACATGACTGTTATTGAATTTTGCCAATTGGCTCACAGTCTCAATCTTTTCCTGTACTCTGTTCTCATCAGTCCATACCAGCTGGTGAACCTGGCCTGGTGGAGTAGGTTATATACTTGGGTGATGTTTGTATAACTGTGGTATCATGGACAGGTAGGTTCAGGAGAGCCACAAGTACTCAGAAGTCATCATATATTACAGAACTAAAACAAATTTGCAAAAAAGAAAATAAAGTCCTGCAGGTAAGCAAGTATATGATGCAGAAATATATCAACAGAGTGAAAGATAAACAGAGTTACAGAAATGTGTGGCTTTTCATGTATATATATATTTTCAGATATGTTTTCATCTGCTGAGCCCTGGCTTAACAACTCTCATCTCCTGTTAAATCCCAAAAAGTATAAATTACATATCTTCATCTGTAAACCGTGCAACTATATTGTCAGACATAACCATTACTTCCCCGGACAACACACAGATTCAGCAAGTTACTCATAACAAATTACTCAGACTCACTATTGATGATAACATAAAATTTGAGTTAAACATAAAAGAAGTAGTAAAAAAGACACATTAGAAACATGGGATTTTAAAACAACATGAACAGATTGCTCACTAAATATAGCAGAAAAACTACTTTTGCCTACCCACTTCCAGCATTACTATATGACTCACCCATACTCACTAACTGGAATTCCAGTATGTCTACTAAACTACAATACTGTAATAAAAACACACAGTTTCCATGCAACCTTTCCTATAGTTCTCATCATCACATAGCCCATCAAAAAGTCAAATGTCTGGAAATAACTCAACAACTCAGTTACATTAAATTACTTATGGCATATAATCAGGTTTATAAACTAAACAAATTCCCCAGTATAAAAAAAATATTCATATACTAAGGATGTCATTGTCCCACTGTACTCATCCCTCATTAGACCCATTATAGAGTATAATGCCCCGTTTGGTATGTACCTCACAAGACATCTGCAACAGCTGGAAAGGCCACAGAAATACCTCACTAAAAGAATCACAGGCCTAAAGCAGATGCCATATGCTGACCGTCTAAAAAATCTCCTGCTATACTCTGTGGCATATCGTCTACTCAGAGGTGATCTCTGCTTAACATACAAGGCCATGTCAAACCCTGAACTGTTGGACATGCTCCACCTAAAGAAATCCCAATCCTTCAGAGCCACATGCTCCAGGGATCTAAACCTTGTCATCACAATGAACAAAACATGCTGGAGGGATAGGTACCTGACCCAGAGACTCCCCATACTCTGGAATAGACTGCCCATACATGTCAAGCAGAGCGCTTCCTTGGCCCTCTTCAAAAGGAACCTTGATGATTGGATGGGGA
>NC_056726.1:281967041-281979541 GCF_019279795.1 Protopterus annectens | reverse complement strand
TTGAACAAAACAAAACAGAACAAACGAATGTGACATTAAAGATTTAGCGCTTTCATTTCCTGACCGGAAACTTCATCAGAATGTATGCTGTTACTATGCAAGGGCTTTTATACATCTTCTTATTAATTGATTGGATAATTTAATACAATTAGAGTTAACTTGAAATTTCAGTTCAAATCTTTTAAATAAAAGTGGGTTAAAAAGAATAGTTGATATATGAAAATAAAAATGCATAAAAATAGTTAATCAGTCTGTACAAATGAGATGACTTACAAGTTTAGAATAAATAGCATATTGATTTAAAATGATACATGTGTATAGAGATAAATAAATAAATACATAAATAACATATGTCCATAATTTTGATTGCATATGTTAATTTGCAGTATAAGTTATTAACAACCAATGTTAAAAATTTTTAAAAAACAGTCTTCTATAAAGACAAAATATAAATTGCAATAAAAATTTTTTGTTAAAAGCTTCTGTCAAATTGTGTATAGAATTAATAAGTAAATACATAAAAAAGTTGATAATAAATAGATGGAAGAATAGATTATGGGAAATGTAAAATAATAGTAGTAATAATAATATTAATGGTGTTGCAAAAATGTTATTTCTATTTGTTTATATTTTTATTCTTATTCTTACTTTTTATTTTTACCCTATTAGCCCTGAGTTTTAGGGCTGGTAGTAGTGACATGTGATCGTTCATCTCCGGAGGTGTATTGGAGTCCAAACGTAGTTGCCAGATTAATTCTCTGTAACTGAGTTGCATTTCCCAGTCCCCCCCCCCCCTCTACTATTCCTGGGTACCATTTCCAATATCCAAAACTTGAAGTTGGCTCCCAAACAGGTTAATGCATGTCTATATAGAGCATTGTTTTCCTTTTTCCTGTTTACATCATACATGTGCTCGTATATTCTTTGTCATAGATGTCTCTCTGTCTTACCCACATAATGTCCCCAACATGAGGTGCAGTAGGCCAAGTATACTACCCCACTAGTATAACAAGTATAATGATGTTTACCCTTAAATGTCATAGGGATAGAAGATAATATTAGTTCCTCTGTGTTTGCAATAAATGTACATTGGGAACATCTCCCACAACACAAATATACCCTTTTTCTTTTCATCATTGTCCTGTTTGTTCATTTTGTAAAAATGTTTAAGATTGGGACCTCTCCTACGACTGTAGCTAATTTGTCTGTTAAATATTTCCAGCCTATTAGGCATAGTTTTAAAAATGTCCCATGTCTTATTTATAAGTTTTCTTATTGAGTAAGTATTAACATTGTATGTCATGACAAGAAAGGGTGTGTTTTGATGTATTATAGTGTTGGACATCTTTGTCCCAATGGTATCTGAGGTGTAATCTAAGAAATTATTATCTTTGTTGATCTCCTTATTCAGCAAAGGTACATATTTTTCCCCCACCCCCTTATCACCTCTTCCATTAAAGGAAGAATAATTGAATCTGGGTAGCCTCTCTCCAGAAATAACTTGTGCACATAATCCATTTCATTAATAAAATTAGTGTAATTAGAAGTCATTCTGGCCACTCTGACCATTTGTCCTTTGATAATGTTTTTCTTTTGTTATTGGGGGGTGGTTACTATTGTAATGAAGGTAAGAATTAGAAAAACACATCTTTCTAAATATTCTTGATACATATTTCCTTCCAACATTATCCTTTATAATGGTTACATCCAGAAAATGTGTCTCTTCCATGTTATGTTCATGGGTAAACTGAAAAAATGGGGTTGAATTATTTAAGTATTCCATAATTTTCTGTATATCATCCTGTGACCCCTTCCATATTATAAGTATGTCGCCCAAAAAATGAAAGTATTGGACAATATTTTCCATGAAGGGGGAATTGAATACAAAATGTTGTTCCCAATAAAGCATAACTATATTAGCAAATATGGGGGCACATGCTGCCCCCATTGCAACACTATCTAATTGATGAAAAATGTCTCCTTGAAAGTAAATAAAATTATTCTTAAGAACTATTTCAATATTTTCCAACACCAACCTAAACTCATTATTGTTAAGGAATTTAAATTCAGTGAGCATAGCCTCAAACCATTCAAGACCTGTGTCATGCGGAATCACAGAAAATAAGTCCTTAACATCAATAGTTAAAAATGAATATTGTGGCTGAAAGGGTATCTGGTTTATTTTACTGAGTAAATCCCATGAATCGATTAAAATATGTGGGTATAATTTGTAAAAGGATTTTAACTTTGTGTCCACATAAATAGCTAGGGCTGGGTTTCTGAACCCTCTGATGTTACAATGGGTCTAAATGGTGGGTTGTCAACACTTAATCTATATAGTTTGTCATCTATAAGTCCTTGTAGTAAGTTGTCTTCTATTATTAATAATAAATAATAAATATATGCTATATTTAACTAATTTTTAGAAATAATGGTATATCATCCCTCCACATTTAGAATTTCTATCATTTTAGTTAAGTATAGCCAATTGTGCATTAGGACAATCCCCCCACCATTGTCAGGCTTCATAATTCTTAGATCTAAATAATGCTGTTTAATATCCTCCAATGTCTTTCCTCTGTATTCAAGTTAGGTGTACAAAAGGTAGTTTGATTTTGGCGGTAAAATGTTCTTAATTCAGTAATCACCACTTTTTCAAAATTACTAATGTCATTTTGTAAGGGGGGATTGTATGTTCTTCTCCTTGACAAATTGTTACATGTTTTATATGTATAGGCACTAGTAGTGTTATTATTCTGAATTTCATTTGAGGTAGCTAACACTTCTAAATTTAGTTTTCTTGTAAATAATTTAATATCTAAAATAGTTTCCACCAAATCTAGTTTCTTAGATGGTACAAAATTAAATCCCTTTTTGAATAAAGAAAAGTGTCTATCCTCAATTTTCATGTCAGTGTAATTGTATATAAAAAATCACCATTTTGTTGATAGGTACTAATGGTATTGTCCCTGGGTGCCTCTCCAATGTTATCAGTGTGGACATTAGGTATAGTCATATCTTCACACAAAAAGATGTATTGCGTCAAAACATTGTCTTCTATTAAAATAAATGGTTCTCCTAGAATCTCTGATTCTGTTTGTTTGTGACTTGTGCATAGGTGGGGTGTGGGTGTAAGTTCCTTATTCGCTCTGACCTCCGTGGTCCCTCCTGTTCTAAAGGGATATCAGGGTTATAGGAGTTATAAAGTTCTCCCTGGTAATCTTGCATGTCCCTAGTGGTATCCCGTTTAGTCTGATGTTCATTATTCACCCCCCCCCTTTGATATGACCTGGTAGTGTGGTTGTTAATATATGTAGACCTATTCTTAGTGTTATTGTTGAAACGCTCTTTATTATTATGTGCCAACGGATAAGCCTGTTAGTGTTTGTAAACCCAGTCATCCCTATCCAGTTTATCCATTTTTCTCTTATGGTTTTTAGCCATAATATTATCAATGTCATTAAAAACTCTAAGATAATTATGTTTGTATTCTCTCACAGTAAACAGTAAATCATCACTTATCTCTTTGTTAATTTTCTCTATTTTAACATTCAATTCATCAATTAAAATCTTGTTATTATTAATCATAGCTCTTATCAGAGCTAACCCACAATTGTTTAAAATATCCACAATTTCTTGATAAAAAGTAGAACCCATAACAGTATTGTTAGGGAATTTATTGAGTCTAAGTCATTTTGGCACATGCTTCCTTTTTAAACATTCTGTTAAGAACCAATTGTCCAAGTTAAAATTTTTAAATTTTAACATATATTTCTTTAGTAGCTTACATTTGTCAAAATATGAAACGTCCTGCTGCTTGTTTCCGTGTTCATAAGTTTCTATCACTCCGAAACTTTTGTTAAGCCAGTCAGTAAAATTAATATCCATGTAATTATCCAAAAATGAAGTTGGGTTCTTCCTGGTAATGTGTGCTGTAACGTTTCCCTCGCTGGTATTTCTATCATTTAGTCTGTTGTCAGAACATCAAACCCCAGGTTCCACAGGCTTTCCTCTTTTAGCGTGACTGTTGTTGGCACGCTTACAATGCTCAGGTTTTGCACACGGAATAATGTCGTCCATTTCCTGTGTGCTGGTATTCGGTTGTGTAAAGGCTTGAATAAGCCTAGTAAGTTCTCCTATCAGGGATCGTTCGTTCCTATTAGGTGAGGCTCCTCAGTGATCCTGTGCATCCATTTAGAATAAACTAGTAATCAAAAAAAACAGAAAATACGGGAAAAGCTCCAATGACCAGTAAAACACTCCAAATTCCCCGTAATACAGAAACCAATGAAGGCAGTCTCACATTAATATATGGAACGGTCCTCTAGCAAGACTCTGCAGTCTGTAGTATAAAGAAGTAGTTTACTGAACAAAACAAAACAGAACAAATGAACGTGACATTAAAGATTTAGCACTTTCATTTCCTGACCGGAAACTTCATCAGAATGTATGCTGTTACTATGCAAGGGCTTTTATACATCTTCTTATTAATTGATTGGATAATTTAATACAAATTAAAACAGTATAAAAGCCCTTGCATAGTAACAGCATACATTCTGATGAAGTTTCCGGTCAGGAAATGAAAGCGCTAAATCTTTAATGTCACGTTCGTTTGTTCTGTTTTGTTTTGTTCAATAAACTACTTCTTTATACTACAGACTGCAGAGTCTTGCTAGAGGACCGTTCCATATATTAATGTGAGACTGCCTTCATTGGTTTCTGTATTATGGGGAATTTGGAGTGTTTTACTGGTCATTGGAGCTTTTCCCGTATTTTCCGTTTTTTTTTTTTATTTCAAACAACATGTGTCTAAGGCTGAAAGAAAACCCCTCTATATCACTCAACTTATAAATATGGTCATGGCATCTAGATGCAGGGAAGTCATCATGCCACTGTACTGAGGCATCATCATACTCATCATTGAGTATAATTCCCCTTTTTGTATGTACCTGACCAGACACATATAACAACTTGAATGTCCACAGAGGTTCTTCACAAAAAGAATACAGGCATAAACACAATGTCCTATTCAGATAACCTCAAAGCACTATCTCTCTATTCTGTTTCCTTTAGACTGCTATGAGGCAATTTATGCCTGGCATAGAAGTCATCCTTGGATCCTGCTCTGGTGGATTTTTTGCATATCCATAAAACAAACAGCTAAATAACTACTTGATCTAAGGATTTAAACTTTGCTTGTAGCTTAAATACAACAATTTGGAGGGACAGGTATGTATCTCAAAGAATCTCCCACCCATGTGAAGCAGAGTCCATCCCTAACACTATTCAATTTCAGCCTGGACCAGTGGATGGGAAATCAGAACTTCAGCCCTGATATGACCTCTATGTCTCAGAGGCAGCCATTGATCCATGCCCTAACCAGCATACAGCATCTTAAAATTACCTTACCGGACCTTATTCAAATGCAGCCCAGATAGATGGATGGGAGACTGCAAATTCACCCTTGGGGTGGTACCCATGTCCATCTTGGACAGGTTTAGCAGGTGTTGATCACAAACCCACTCTGTTCATAAATTCGTTATGTAAACTATCCAAAAGAGCAAATGGGGATACTTGGGAAGTACATGGCTAGGCTTGTAAAGGCTCTAGGGCTGGTAGTCTAGTACCATCCTATGAAACTGTAAGGTACAATACCTCTTGGGAATACATTTGGTTTGCATGGCTAGGCTTATAAAGGCCCCAGTGATTGTTAGCCTAGAATACACCAATGAATACAGTGGATAAAAGTCTGTCTTGTCAATGTTACAATTCATAAGCATATCACACATGAACACAGTTTGCTACATTGCTATATTAATACTCTAAAAATTTTCACTTGCGTATGTGCATGTATAACAATAAAGAAAGCTAGACCAACATACACTTCATTATTCATTGGATAAAATCTGGCCTATCAATATTAAAGTGCTGCAAAATAGCTTGGTGTAATGTTGAAAGGGGTACCAGACTGAGGAATAGCACAGGTTGGTAGAATAGCAATGTACATCTCAAATACTGAATATGCATGTTTCATTTATCCCTATTTTTTATGTGTAAGATAGTAACTTCAGCATGTTTTACAGTTAAACATAGTCTAGTAGATTTCTTTTAAAAGAGGATATCTAGCGATTCCTTATATGTGCTTTAATTTCTAAAGTGCCTTTACTGTCCTATTTTTGTATAAAAATCATTTAAAGCATCATCTTCAAAAAATGTATGTCAAGCAAATGGATGAGGCTTCATTAAACAATGGATGTACATGTGCAGAAAAACTTGGTAGAAATGTGCCTTCCACAATTAATGTGTCGCCAGCAGTGGTTGTTTTGAAACAGGCCATCACCAAAAACTTTTACAGCTAAAGGAGGTGGAGTATTGACCTTCAAGGCAAGTGGTTCTACTTCTCCAGAGAATGTAATCTGGAAATCAGCCACTAGATGATTGTTTGTTATGACATTGCTATAGCTTACTTGAAATGGGAACAGCTGCAGTGCGGGGGAGAGACTTATGTTTGTGTTCTAGAGGTTGCTTCATATGTAATTTGTGAAAATAAAAATTAAAAACTAGTATACAAAACTGAAGAAATACATATTCTTGTTATGTACTCCTGGTTGCACTACACGCCAATTACTAATTAAGCTGCAAGGAACAATCTGACCAGTATTTGTCTGAGCTCAGATAAACCTGGTTTACATCCATATATGTGACAGATTCATAATTATTTATCTAAGGATTATTTTTCGACAGATAAATGCACAAACATAATTTGCTGAAAACCACTTTCAGCAATCAATATTTCAAGCTTTTTTTTTTTTGCATTTGACCCCCTACACCCCTTTGTGGGAGAGACTCTCCATCCCCCACAAGGTATATCTACATCTCTCTCTCTCTCTCTCTCTCTCTATATATATATATATATATATATATATATATATATATATATATATATATAGATATATATATATATATATATATATATATATATATATATACATGTATATATATTTCAATATATATATATATATATATATGTGTGTGTGTGTGTGTGTGTGTGTGTGTATTTATATATAGCTATATCTATCTATCTATCTATCTATCTATCTATCTATCTATCTATCTATCAATCTAATCTACATCCATCTATCTATCTTTCTATGTATCTATATATATATATATATATATATATATATATATATATATATATATATATATATATATATATATATATATATATATATATATATATATATATATATATATATATATATATATAGGATAATACCAATCAGCTCTGAGAAAACTGAGGTAACCTAGGCAGAGAGCTATGGGAGGTGTACTGCTCTGTCCTAGTCAATGGATGGCCACTTATACCACAAATCACCATGAAAGAATCAATGTTACAGCTGCAGCAAACCATTGTCAGAAACATTCATAATTATGATTGAACAAATTAATGAAAAAATATGACAATTAAACAATAGGAAATTCATTACACTTTACTGAAATAACAGTTTGTGGTTTGACCTCAGGTCATGTGCTATTTATCAAACATGCTAATACCTGATGTGTGACTGTGTGCAACAAGAATCAGATAGTACAAGGTGCAACACACATCTGAGATCATTTGATGCCTTTAGATCACAGTGCAGCATACATTGATACCTATTATAGTGTGAGCTCTGTATGCATTTAGGTCAGAGCACAACACATATTGACACACATTAAGGTGTGAGCCTTGTACACATTTATGTCAGAGCACAACCCACAGTGACACACATTAAGGTTGTACACTTTGTACATATTTAGGTCATAGAACAACACATACACTGACACATATTACAGTGTGAACCCTGTATGCATTTATGTCAGAGCACAACATACAGTGACACATATTAAGGTGGTACACTCTGTACATATTTAGGTCAGAGAACAACACATATTGACACATATTAAGGTGTGAGCCTGTATGCATTTAGGTCACAGCACAACACACACTGAGACCCCTTAAGGTGGTACGCCCTATAGACATTTAGGCGAGAGTACAATAGACATTGACATATACTATGGTGTCAGCCCTGTATGCATTTAGGTCAGAGCACAAAACACATCGACCTGTATTAAGGTGTGAGCCTTGTATGCATTTAGGTCAGAGCACAGCATGTATTGATACATATTAAGGTGTGAGTCTTGTACATGTTTATGTTCGAATACAACATACATTGTCACACATTAAAGGGGCATGCCCTGTATGGATTTTGGCCAGAGCACAACACACACTCTGACACACATTAAAGTGTGAGTCTGTACGCATTTAGATCAGAGAACAACACACAATGACACACATTAACATGGTACACCCTGTAGGCATTTATGTCAGAGTACAACTGACAGTGACCCACATTAAGTTGGTACACCTTATACACATTTAGGTCCGAGCACAACACACATTGAAATAAATTAAGATGTGAGCCCTGTATGGATTTAAATCTGAGAACAGCACACATTACCACACATTAAGGTGTCAGCCTTGTAAGCATTATATTAGACAGCAACACACAGTGACATACATTAAGGTTTGAGCTTTGTATGAATTTAGGTCAGAAAACAACACATACTAACACACATAAAGGTGGTAAGCCCTGTACACATTTAGATCCGAGCACAACACACACTAACACACATTAAGGTGTGAAACCTGTACACATTTAGGTCAGAGATACACATTACGGTGGTACACCCTGTATAGATTTAGGTCAGACCACTACACACATTGACATACATTAAGATGGTACATCCTGTAAGCATTTAGTTTGGAGCACAACACACGTTAACACAAATTAAGGTTTGACCCTTGCAAGTATTTCAGTCAGAAAACAGCACACATTGACACACATTAAGGTGTAAACCTTGTATGCATTTAGATCAAAGAGCAACACACAGTGACACACATTAAGGTTGTACACCCAGTGCACATTTTGGCCAGAGCGTAACACACATTGACAGATATTAAGGTGTGAGCCTTGCATGCATTTAGGTCAGGGTACAGCACACATGTTCACACACATTAAAGTAGTATACCCTGTACACATTTAGATAAGAGCGCAACACATATTGACACACATTAAGGTGTGAACCCTGTACACATTTAGGTCAGAGAACAACACACACTGACCCACATTAAGGTAGTACACCCTGTACACATTTAGATAAGAGCACAACACATATTAACACACATTAAGGTGTGAGCCCTGTATACATTTAGGTCAGAGAACAACACACATTGGCACACATTAAGGTGGTACTCCCTGCCCAGATTTATGTCAGACCACAAAACACACTGTCACACATTAAGGTGTGAACCCTATAAGCAAGTAGTTCAGAGCACAGCACACATTGACACACATTAAGATGTTGCATCCTATAAGCATTTAGGTCAGAGAACAACACACACTGACACACATTAAGGTAGTACACTCTGTACACATTTAGATAAGACACAATGCACATTAAAACACATTAAGGTGTGAGCCCTGTACACATTTGGGTCAGAGAACAACACACATTGACACACATTAAGGTGGTACACCCTGTACAGATTTAGGTCAGAGAACAACACACACTGACACACATTAAGGTGTGAACCCTGTAAGCATTTAGGTCAGAGCACAGCACACATTGACACACATTAGGTTGGTACACCCTGTCAGCATTTAATTCAGAGTACAATACACATTGACAAATATTTAGGTGTGACCCCTGTGCATATTTATGTTAGAATACAACACACATTGTCACACATTAAGGTGATGTGTCCTGTATGCATTTAGGTCAGAGCACAATGCACAGTGACACAGTTTAAGATAATACGCTCTGTAAGCCTTTATATTAGAGCACAACACAGATCGACAAATATTAAAGTGTGAGCTCTGTATATATTTATGTCAGAATACAACACACATTAAGCCCTTAGTACATTTATGTGAGAGAACCACACACACTGACACACATTAAGGTGTGAGTCCTGTATACATTTATGTTAGACTACAACACACTTTAACACATATTAAGTTGTGTCTTTCACAGATTTAGGTCTGAGCACAATGCACATTATCACACATTAAGATTTGACCCCAGACACATTTAGATCAGACAACAACACACACTAAGGTGTGAGTACAGTGCACATTTATGTCAGAGTGCAGCACACATTAAGGTGCAAACCCTGCCTTCATTTATGTCAGAGTGCAACACACATTGGCACATATTAAGTTATGAGCCTTGTATACATTTAGATCAGAGTACACCCCACAGAATAGCTCACTAAGATGTGAGCCTTGTACACATTTAGGTCAGAGCACAACACATGTTGACACATGTTAATGTGTGAGTCTTGTAAGGATTTAGGTCAGAGCACAAAACATATTGACACACATTAAGGTGGCACACTGGAGGATTTGAAGTTATAATTTTCTTGTCTTGGGAAAAGATGACCAGGTTTCGGACATCAGCTCTCTGATACTATATGTCTGTGAGTGTGTGTGTGTGTGTGTGTGTGTGTGTGTGTGTGTTGGGGGGTAATCTGTGTAGTAGTTTGAACATGGGTCTATATAGCTAGAACAAGTTTAGAGAATCAGTTAACCTGATTAAAATCTTGAGTTCTTGATGAGCACAATCTGAGGATTTATTAGCACATAAAAATAGTTACAAAAAGGATTAGTTTCACCAGTTCAAACAACTGTCTTTATAGACTTGAACTGTGAAAATTTCTAATATGAACTGCATAGCTACAGTGGTCATGAGTGCAAGCCACATCAGTGAATGCTATGTGTGTATCAGTTGGCTGTTTAATGTTGAGCTAGTAATAAAGGACCGCTGCCTAAGATGAAATTCATCTCCCGTCTAGTCAAACAGCATTTGACTAGCTGTTGAGTAGGCAAATTATAAACATACACTGATTAAATGAAAGGCTTGTTGCTGCTAGCCATAATTTCAAGGACCAAAATTCTGAGTCCTGAAATAACATGACTGATGTGTCACTTGTCACTACCCCTTTCTGGAGATGCATCTGCTACTTGCCACTACCTCTTTCTGGAGATGCAATAACATTGGAGTACTTTAATTATAATAGCTGTACAGGTGAAGCCCCTAATGGCAGGATGAAGAAGACTGTGTGATTAAAACAGGTATTTTAATGAACACTGTTTCTTTAAATAAGAACATTAGATTTTGTACCTTTTAAAAACATGAAAAAAGAAAAAAAAACATCACTGTTTTGTTTTACTAGAGGTCTTTGGAAGAGCAGCCTGTTTCTCACTGAACAATTATGGGAAACTGCTTTACTTCAGTGCACACGTTCATTTGCTGAACACTTCCTTCAACTTCCTTAAGATACTTCTGGAAGTATTACATATAGGAAACTGACTAATATTCTTCGACTGTGATGAACAATTTTCATAGTAAGACACAAATTCTAAATATGGCATCTCTGACAATATGCATGACATTACTGTGGACCTGCATTAATAAGAAGAATGGAATTTTTTTAGTGCCTTGTTATCTGTGAAGTTTCCCTTAAGTGTGAATTTCACAGCAGTTGTTTACAAAATAGTTTGTGGAACTCAGGATGTTCTTTTACAATAGCTGGATAAACTACATGAAACTGAAATAAATATGACACAGTGACGCAGTGCTTCCTCACTTGGCTGATGCAAAGAAAATAAAAAATAAATAAAATGTAAGTCTCTCAAACAAATGGTAAAGGTAGTTAAAGTCACACAAAATATTGTTTATTTATTTATTTATTTATTTGCATGTCATTGTCAACTGACACTAAATGCAGCATTAAAAAACACATTGTTGTTTTACTAGAAATTTTATTTAGAGGTGGCTATATGGCCATAAGGAAGAAATGACCTAAGTTGTGTGACTGAAACAAACATGACCTGTTTTATAATTCTGTTATCTGCATTCATCTATCCTAGAAGAGTTGAATGGTTCCTAAATGGTGCACCTGAAAATTTGTGAAAATGCATAGATTATGGGATTGTGGCTGGCTACAGATATATCCCTGGTTACATGCACAAATTAATAAAAATAGTTGGCCTTCTGGCACAGATGTAGAGTGTCTACCTGAAGCACCAGTAAATATTTTGGTAAGCCCAGATTTAACAGGAAAAATAGTGAAGGAAAGACCAAAAATGCACTGAACATCATTGGACACTCACTAACAATGTGTTCTGCATAACAGCTGCACTGCTATTTTCAACACAGTGTTGGTTCCAAAAGATTTAGTGTAGTAATGCAGTGGTCTCCAACCTTTTTTGTCTCAAGGACCAGTTTCATGTAAGGCAATTTTCCATGGACCGGCCATCGCATGCACATAATAAAACATAATAAAGTGCATATTTATTTATTTGTTTACAAGGGAGGTCCAACTAGACTAGAAGTACGTTTTCAGCTGAGACCTGGGGAGAAAAGCTCCAAAGTACAATAAAAAGACAATT